>NC_059362.1:2317500-2617500 GCF_019703515.2 Myxocyprinus asiaticus
TTAGCAATGTCAAAATAAAGTGAAGCTGCAGAGTTGCGTTCACAATGCATGTAAAACACGAGGAAATAAAGCGGACTAAACTCAAGAGCACCTCCTAAAATGGTCTGAGATCATTTGTCGCATTCTCATAGATGACGCATATATAGAAAAGAAAGGGTGACAACTTTGTGCATGCACGTGTACCGTGAGAAGTGCTCTTGCTGTGCTCATGAGCGGCAAAGCACCATTGAACATCTGAACACACGGCAAATCAGACAACCACGTCAACAGCTTTTCTTTCATCTGTTCTTCATAATATTAAGTGTGTTTTTATTATCCAACAGTTAATTCCGGTCCTCAAATCTGATTGGACAAGAGGTGTTCCAAGATTGCTGATAGCTCACACCATCAGCACTGGGACGCTTTACTGTTTAACTGTTTTACTGTTTACTGAGTTCCAAACTAATGTGTAAGAGCAGCTAGATGTGTGAATTTTCCTTCTTTCCTGTGACATTAAAGATTTAAGCCAGCAGCTTACGACAAAATACTGTCTTGTGTGTGCTATGAGCGAGTTGAGCTGATGCTGACAAACTGTGTCAGTGTGCAAGTTTTTTTGAAGTCATCCTGAATTGTCTCTCCCTCCATGATTGCTTGGATTACAATTACACTATAGCTGAGAAATAAAGTTAAACTAACAGCTTCTGCATTACTGCCGATTACAGCTAAGAGTCACAACAGATGGTGTAATCAAACACGCTCAGGGCACCTTCCTAATACAAGTTTCCGAGTTGGGAGAGTCAAAAATTTTCAACATGGCGGAGGAGAGAATGCGTTATGTGTCTGTGTCAAAATACGAGTTCCCCAAGAAATAAGAATGAAACTGCCATCCTCCATGTTTACTCTCTGACAACAAAATACTTGAACGTGAGTGAAATACTTCTAGGATAATTCCAATAACACATATGACAGAGTCAATCCATGATCGGAGTGGATTACTACCACACTGTAGCTGAGGAATATAGTGAAACTAACTGCTACAGCATTACTATTCATCCCTTCAATAGATGCAGGTAATCACACGGTCAGTTGCCCTCTCTCTCTCTCTCATTTGTACACACACATGCCCTTGTTTCTCCAATAACTTGTTAGAAACAGCCAAAGCTGTCATTATTAGTTCTAAAGTGTGGTTTTCGAATTAGTAACGGAGGCTTGGGCGCATCTTTCGAACTAGCAACAGCAGATCTTGAATCCGTGGCGTAAGAAAGTACTTACACAAGAGTGTTTTTTGGGAAAGTCCTTAGTTTTACCATACTTATTTACTTGTTCATTGAATAGTTGTATAAAAGGAATATCACACATGCAGTCATGCTGTATTTTGCATCTATCTGCACAGCTCTGATTACCTGTGGCCGAATCACAGCCATGCTGATAGACATAATTAATCACACTGGATTAATGTGTTAAATTGACAGCCCTAGAATTTTCACATACAGAATCAGAGAACACAGGTTAGAAAACAGAAGATATTTAACCCTGTATAGTATGTGTTATGTTCTAATAATGGAATATTTTTCCCCATTTAATTTTCTGACATGAAATAGCTCTAATAACAAAAATAAAAATATGTAAAATGGTCCAAAAACTTTTTTTTATTAAAAGTTATACATTTCTCCTTGAATTAATTTAACATTTGTTTTATTTATATATTTAGTATTTAATAAAATAAACAAAGTACAGAATAACGGGGGAAACACAGGATCAAAAGAAACATCCACGATGGGAAAACACAGGAACAGAGAAAACATACACAGGAGGCACTGGTCATACACAGGAGGTCAAAACACATAACAACTGACAAAGACTAAGCAAACAACAGGGCATTATATACACAATGGGAAATAAGTGAATGAAACACAGGTGAGAACAATCAAGGACAGGTGGCAGTAATGAGGGCAGGGAATTATGGGAAGTGTAGTCCGGGAGGAACAGATGACAGGGGAGAAACACAAGGCAAACAACAGTGAATCATGACAGTGTTCTTCAATATTGTCAGTTATTTACATTGTCACTAATGCCTAGCTCATCCTTGCCAGTTGGCTACACCATACCATACAAGGTTAAAGCAAATGAGCAAAACAAGCACTAGAAATGAATTTCTAAGTTTCTCAAAGGTATTTGTAAACAATCATCTTGTTTTTAATAATACATATGAAAAGGAAATGCCTGCAGAACAAAAGAAAGAATTTCCATGATAAGCATTAGGTGAGCTCTAATGTAGGTCATAGAGGGTTCTTATGATTTAATTGATATGAATCTGTGAAAATAAAATGGCTGGTACAGTTTTTTTCCAATAAGTAAACAATCATGGGGCAAACTATAAATACTGTGTATTTGAATGCAGACTTTTAACATCTTCTGTTTGAATTCAAGAGCTCATCACAGAGTGTCATATTATTGGCATCCCTAACAGCTTATGTGTGGACATGTTTATGGCTTGATATGAATGGCTGTACCCTGGAGATTATTACAACACTGCACTATGGAGTGTTTTTTTTTATTTCCATGGAAACAGGATGGAGCGAATTGTCCGTCACACCCTAACTGGTCATATTTGTCCAGATGAACCTTCTCTGACTGGGAGCAGAATTTGGCACTTTCCATGACACTCCTAGAGCTGTCCCAGCTAAACAGGTAAGTGCTGCTCTCTCCTTGCCAGACACTTTCACTTTCAGTAGGGCCTGTGCTCTATTATAGCATAAGCATAAATAAAGAAGTAATTAACGTGAAGTCAGTGATTAACTAGACCAAACTTTGAGACAGTTAATACGAGACCTAGTTAAAAGGATAAATCAGAAAACATTTTTTAAGGATTATAATGATATTTTTTTATATTAGAATGAAGAATTTTGAATGATTAAACAGTGTGTAACAAAGTTGGGAACGAACACAAAGCATGATAACATTATCTGAAAAGGTTATCTTTATTCTGAGAGACAGATAAATTATACATTGATAAGTTCTCTTCAAAAATAGCAGTGTGTGTTTTAAACAATAAATTATTTAAAGCCCCCATTGTAAAATAACTACTAGCTCTGGTACAATACACATACTGCACTCAAAACAGACAATAGGTCCTGTCTGAACGTTAACAAAGATAATACAAACACATTTTAACAGCTTTAAGCAACCATTTGGTTATTGAGTCGCTTGCTACCCACACTTTTATCATTACTGGTCACATTTTGTATTTCGTGCACAATGACGATGGCAAATCTCATTAGTTTGAAATTCAGTGAAATAAAAAGCAGCACAACTGCCTTATCTTTCTGTTCAATGATTGTTATATGTCAATTAACAAAATATTTGTAAAAAAAACAGCACATACTCTCTTCTGTATTGCAGCCAAATCTTGAAAATCAAAAGTCATTGTGTAGACATTTGCCTTATGTGTGTCTATTAGCTATTACAGCCTTGAGACTAATTCGATTTTAAAATCTGGTCTCTGAGGTGCCTCTCTTCAGACTACTCAGAAACTCATCATGCTCAAAGCACAAGTTATTGTGAGACCTGGAGATCATAAGAAGTTTCTCCTTTTTTGTGTAGTCCTTCTTCACGGCCACTGGGGGCACTATTAGCCTGTCCATATAGTCCTCTTTGTTCTCCAGTTTAGTGTATCCTTTACTATTACTGCAGTCCAGTCTAGGCCAGCTAGGGTGTTTCCTTTGTTCAGGATGGACAGTCAGCATTGTGGACTCTCTCTCTAAATCCAGAGATTTGGAATAGGCTGACAATACTTGGAGGGAGTTATTGGAACCAAAGTCTTTACGAGCAGCACCCGGTGACAGGAATCTACCACTGGTGGATCCAGGAGACAGTGATGAATGTGAAGATGTGGAGCTAGGGGATTCTGTTGCCGAATTGCTCCGGAGCAGCTGGGCACCAGGACGTTTGAAAGCTTTGGCGACGTCAGGAACAGGGACTGTTAAAGATTCCATTGATGGAGGTCTGGAGTGGTCCCTGTTCTGCTCCAAGTCCTCAGTGATGCTTTCAATATCCGGCTCATCGATGACACAGTTGTTGAGTTTGATGACAGGCAACGTGAAGGCGCAGATGGAGGAGGAAACTATGGACCGCGTTTGACATTTCTTCAGTACGCCACTCTTACCCTCACACTGCCGACTGCTCTCACACTGGAACCCAAAGAAAGATTCAGTTTGGTCTTTGTAGGCAGGTGACAACAGGCTTAATCCACCTTTGGCCTCACTCATTAGACCCTCCTCGTCCTCAGAGCTGGTCCCGTGGGAAAATCGGAGGTCACTGTCTAGTCCAGAGAAGGACATTAGTGTGTTAGCTGTGAGCCGTGAGGCAAAATGACTGTCCTGACCGAAGGAACGGATCTCTGTGTCTGCATAAGGACCCATGTAGGCCCCATTCGTACATTTCTGCTCCTTTATCCGCAGGCTGTGAAAGTCTATGACAGTCGAGTACATGTCCCTCATGTGGATAATCTTGGTCTCACGATCTCTGTTCTCATGTAAGATGGCATTTGCGCAAATAAAGATAAAAATCCCAATTCCCATAGTGAAAGGACCCAACATTTTCATCTTCTCTGAATGCAGGTGCTGCTCAAAGAATTGTGTCAAAGAGCCTATCTGCTCTCGCCCAACCTGTGTATTATTCATAAAAAGCTTGCTTTCTGGTGCCTTCTGGTGGTCCTTGTGAGGCCAGTATCCTAGAACAGCCATCACAATACCTGCCATTAGGATCAGCAATCCCAAAACCAGAAAAAACCCTGATGCAGAATACAGTCTGATCTTCCCTCTCACCACCACAACATCAGCTCGAGATTTACGCTTAGCGCATTTCTTCTCAGGTGCAGGGGTGGGGCTCTGGGTTGGCAAATGATACTGAGAGCGGGTGGAGTCTTGTCTTTTCAATGCTGCGAGCCCCGTGATCACCCCTCCCGTCGCAATCATTGCTACGGCAAAACAAACCTGCAAAACAAATGAACACACAAACGTATAAGCAATCTTGAGGATTCAGCCTTGTTTTAATAGTCTTTTCTTTGATCTCTCTCTCAATTCTACTGTAGAATACTGTAGGCATTAGGGGTATATTAACTTAAGGAACTTCCCACATTTTTTCAGATTGGTAGGAACTTTGCCAGCTAACTTTGCTTCCACGCTGGTCTGTAATCTCTGCTGTTTTGACACTTTGTACAGGTCAAGATAGCTGCTTAATTATCATGTAAACAGGAGAAACATACTGAATCAGTTTTGCAATGCTACACAGAACAGGGCCTCTCACTGTCTTGCTCCCTCTACCTCTGTAAATGCAAGTTTCAAATGAATGATTAAATTGTACTCTGAATTTGATTCTATAAATAAAACACAAGCATAAGCCAAGTATAACTGCCCATCTGGCAATGTGATTTTGTCAGCCAAGGGAAGCCAAGAATGCAAAGACAACAAAGAACAATTTACAAATCCAGCATGGTAATTCTTTTTGCAAATCTACGAAGGTTATTAAATATCAATTCACCAAGAGGGCTAATTTCTAATATTATAACAAATACACTGTGATTTCTTGTATGCCATCAGAAGGCTTACATTAGTATAGAGGGGGTGAACTGAGATGTTAATTATCCCTCTTTGTCCTGTGGACAAGATATTAAGTGTGAAAAAGCTAGGACCTAAATGTAAATGTTTATTATCACAATTTAAAGTATTTGTTGAGAAGAGCCATTGTGTAAAAAAGATGAGTATATTGCATGTTACAAAATAACTTTCAGACACAAATCCCCTGTTGTAAATGTAACTGGCCATGACTATTCTAGTGTGTAATTTGTATGATGAAAGAAGTGTATACACACATATCCTTGAGGCTCAGTGCTCTGCTTTCAGCACGGTCACTGGGCATAGATGGATACTACACACACAAGTATACATAGACAGTGAGTGTATTTACATGCGCAATCTTACGCTGATAATGTTTAATGAGCCATCTACATGTAAAGTCATGTAACTGCAACATACGTAAACTATGCTCTTTTAACAGAGAAAAGGTCAAAAAATTTACTCAAAACCTGACTGGCAAACCTAGACTTCTGCTTGTTACCCCGATTTCTCTTTGCATGTACAGTAAATGCTTTCTCAGTGTTCTGTCAGCTTATTCAATGTTTTATTGTTGGTTTATTGATTTGCATGTAAACCTTTGAAACTTGGTAGTTATCCGTGTTTTTAAGCACACGCAAATGCACTTAAAAAGTTACATTCCTGTACATTCTTCTTTGGCCTTGCTGCATTCCTGTTTAGGGAAGCATTTGGTTGTTATAAAACAAATAGTTCCAAACAAAATCTGATTGGATGAGGCACGTTAAAGCAGTTGTGAAATAGCTTTTATACCGTATACACACCTGTGAAGTCACATCAGTTGAATTTTATGTTAATGTACCAAGGTGCTTATGAACTTATGAAATATATGAGACTAATGTACTGGATTACTTTGCAGAATAACTGTTTATTCTGATTCTGATTGTTTATACTATTTTTCATAAATTCAACAGTTTTTTATATTTATTATTATTATTATTATTATTTTTTTTTTTTACTTTAGTGTCTTTTATCAAGTTTTTGTTGCCACTGTTTTATAAAAGCAATAAGGCACTCAAGGCCATGTGATTTTACTAAAGGATGCTTCATGTTGTGCTCATGGTAAAATCACTGTAATGCATGGCCTCTCATAGTTCATTACTTTTTATTAGGAACTTCAGCCTTACTTTGTGCCTGACATCACATTGTGACAGTAATGTGTTGATGCTAACCCTCTTGCAATTTATGTAATTTTTTTAGCATCCATAAATGAAACCGATTCAGCTACTCTCAATTTTCAATCCTTCTCTGTAAGTAAAGGGGATAAGAGTCCCTTTTTTGCTTGTAGAATAAAGTCCAAACAATTTCATGTTTGGAGAAATATCTGTCATGAACAAATTACCAGTTATGAATAAAAAAACAAAAAAAACAAACAAAACAAAAAAACAGTAAGATTATGAGTTTGAGCAAGTACAAGGTCAAGACGTGCTAACATATGAAGTCTGATTGGGCCAATCACAAAGTTCTGAAGGAGATGACACACTTACTCTGAGCTGTTTAATGCATGTGACTCTGGAATAAATTCTTTTTGATAAATTGGACAGAGAATTAAACTAAAGTGAACAGTAAGTGGACAGTAAGGAACAGTAAGTGATTCTGTTACTTATGATAAAATAACACAGGACCAAAAACTTTCTGGCAAATGACACCACAGAGTTTAACTGCATTTTGGTGCTGATGCGTGAATAGTAGCAAAACTGATAAAAGATGGAAAGCTGTTGTACGTGTGAATAGCAGATGTGGTACACTCACCAAAAAAGGCAATCCAGCAATTTTACTGCAATTAAAATGGTTTCATATGGGAAAGTGGCTATTGTTTGCATGGCTACTTAGCCAGCTAAATTAAAAATGTCCTCAAGCAAATGATGTTTTTAAAGATTATTTTGCATTTACTTTGTGCCTCACAAGGATGATTACATCTGTTAATGTTCATGCATTACTTAAGTTTTAATAAATACCAAGCTGCCTGTAGCCTGTCATTAAAAAGGAATTCTTCCTTTTTTGAATTTCAGAAAAATTTCCAGGATATGACTATAAATAATTATATTGGAATAAATTCAATATAAGTATGTAAAAGAGTATGTAAGTATATTCTTTTAAAGCTGAAGTATGTCATTTCTGTGCCACTAGCGCCACCAAACGCAATTGCAAAACTAAACTTTGTTTTCAAATCAGCTTTCTTAATATGCTCTGCCATTGATCAAACCCAAATCACACCATTGGTCATATCAATGTTATTGTCTCTCTTAAAAAAGGATCATGCTACAGAGACACAGGGATGATTTCACTAATAATGAACTGCGCCCAGTAAAAGTGCAGTTTTTTTGCATGCACTCTCTGCACTCGTTTTGTGCCCAATTCACTAAAGGAATAATACAGAGCAGGCAACAGTGCAAACGCGCCCCAAAATCTCTGCTGAATGCAATTTGCACACACAATTCTTAACTTGCGGGCCGATTCTGAGCTCTATATAGAAGAGGATGCTGCAGACCATGGTTATTTGACACACACTGCCGGGACTGTACTGCATCACTTGCACTACTGTGAATTTTTGTGAATGAAGTGCAATCTACAACAAGCCTAATTTACATAGAAAGGAGGCGTGTATGTGCGGAAAAGAATGGAAGTGTAAGCGGTAGTTCTCGCAGGGAGACTGCTAGTAGCTCCATGCCTTTCAATCAATTCAGGTATCTTATCAAATCATAATCCAGCCTCTGCTTCATACGCTCCAGCTGTTGTTCATCTCTCGTTATGTCGCTGTTTGTTTTCACGCACGTGAGCAGAACATACACTATGCCTTACTCTCAAGTAAACAATCGCTAAATTTTGGAATATACATCAAAACGCATCCATCTCTCATGCTTTTCCTTGCTTCTCAAGCAAACAGATGACTTAACATTGGATTATACATCTTCAGTTTACTCACCTTGATGTTTCCACTCCCCAGCGCAGCTCTTCATCAGAAAGATAAGCTAAGTCTCCGTTCATTCTTCTGATGCGGTTTAAAGCTTTTTCCATGTTCTCTGTTCATCTTTAACATTGCAGTGCATTTTTATTTGTACTTTTATTGGTTATACTGCTTTATACTTTTATTTTGGATGATGGCATTGTTTATCTTTGCGGGGGTATTGCACAAACGATGCTTCCCCACCCTCTTCTCAAGTGCCCGTCGGGCCCGACAGCGTCATAAGCATTGTTATACTTTTCAAGGGTATTGCACAAATGATGCTCTCCCACCCTCTTAGTCATCAAAAGCATCGTTATTCTTTTCAAAGGTATTGCACAAACGATGCTCCCCCGCCCTCATACTCCTTAAGTGCCTGTTGGGGCCCAACAGCGTCATAAGCATTGTTATCCTTTTCAAGAGTATTGCACAACTTTGCCACCCTTTTCAGGACTTGGACGCACCACAGAGCAGTGTTTTCCATTCTGCAAAGGTATTGCACAAACAATGCTCTCTCTCTCTCTCGCATGACTCAACATTTAATAAAGCAGTCTACACTTCTCAGGGTATGGCACATTTAGTGCTCATTTTGTAGAGGTCTAGTCGCAATATCATATCCAGGATTATGTTCATAATTTTTTACATATTATTTCTCTTTCAGATTTATTCCTTCTTCTGAAGATCTTGTCCGTGCTCCAGAGTCATACTAGTTCTCCTCTTCTTTTGGGGGATATAGTTGAAATTAGGTTCTAATTTCCTTTTGGGGTAAGCTCCTCTCCCCTGCCATCATCGCTGTCCAGCAGGATCTGATGGTTCGAGTGATAAATCTGAGCACTGAACCGTGGGATGGAGCTTGCGCCAAGAGAAATTATTCTATCACTACTTAGTGATCAGTTCTCATTGACATGAGTTTTTCTGACAGAAATGACAATGACTTCGTTTTAAATACTCAAGTCGCAGCGAAATTTCAGTGCTAGTTGCGGCTGCTAAAATAGATTGCGGTGGTTAGTGAATAAGATGCAGGTTTTTGTGCTGAAATTCCACATGCAAAAGTGGCGCAACTGTTTAGTGAATCTGCGCCACAGTGTTTACGATTTTCAAGAAAATGAACAAGTGAATAGCTTACTCATAGTTGTCTCTGCATATAAATCTGGGATAGGAGAAAGTTCTCTAACACCGAAAAAGTTATATACTTCAGCTTGTCTCTACCTGTTAGAAATTGTAAATGTCTTCAGTCGAATTAGCTAAAGCCAACACTGTTTACAGGTAGATTTTGTTAAAAATGTTTAACATCTGGGGAGGAATAAGAGGTAAAAGTATTCATTTTTGATTAACCAGTCAAACCAAGTCTCCTAAAATGATGGCTGATTGTTAACACACGGTCTGCAGGAACTAATAACATTCTAGACACTGAAGGTGAATCCACCCAGAACACCCACACACACCCGAACAATTTTACAGTCTAGGAGGCAGTATGAGTATTTTTATCCTTTTGATGTTGGGTCTTTGGGTAAACTCATAAAATCTCAGTAGTTTGCATGTTAATACAATCCTTGAAAAGGGTCAAGGTAAACAGATTTTACTCTCTGTCCATAGTGGAGAACTCTGAGACAGTGAGTCGTTAATGTTTAAAGCTCCATGATATACTAACTACGCTTGGTTTAAATGCACAGCGATACTAAATTATCATTAATCAGCATCTCTATGATTCCTCTCTCCCCCAGAAAAGGCAAAAACTGAAAGCAACAAGCTCTCTGAGCTTAATTGGGTAAGCAAGGCCGAAGTGCCACAAATAATAGACCAAGCGGTTGCCACTTGCCGGAGGCAGCCTCACGCTAGTGTCAGCCAGGGGATTGGGAAATTATTAAGAAATGGAGAACTAGGGGATCGAACTTGGAGATAGTAGGGAAGAAATTAAGTGAAGATGGAAGCACTGTAAAAGCAGTGGCCGTTACGGCTTACGACAGGAGAGACCATACTCTATTTGCATTCATTTAATTAATGCTGGATTTCGAACGAGAGCTCACTCTGCAATACAAACAGGCTGAATCCTCAATCACAACATTCTACGGGAGAATACCCGTTTTATGTGAAAATGATTTATGCTGTATTTTAAATTAGCTCACTCTGCACTACGAACAGGATGAATCTTCAAGCACTGGACCGCACAGCGTTCAACAGGAGAGCCTACTATATTCAATTAATGCTGAGATTCTGGCTTATGGCAAATAATTTAGAGGTTACCTGAAGCAGCCTGATTGTTGTCAATCACTAAAGTGTGTAGTGATTAACTTGGTATAGGTGGAGGCATAATATGAGATGGTTAAGCAGAAAACACATCACAGCTACGGTGTCATGGGATGATTAGTCGCAAAGCCCAAAAGACATGCCACAGCTGTGGCACCTGGACAGCACATTGTGCTGCTTAGGAGATGTATTTAGCCAATAGCAGAAGCACCGCAATTGTGGTGTCGTCAGGCTTAAAAGCACTGCCCGAGGAGAGGATTTCGCATTGAGGTACCAGGATAGTATGTATGCATTGGAGGAGAAGGGAAATTGCAGTTGCAAAGTCGGGGCTCATCACAGCTGCGGTGAAACACAGATGAAAGGGGCTTTAGCAGAAGCACTGTAAAATACTGCAGAAGCAGAGGATTAGTAATAGTAAGAGAATAATAAAGGGTGTTCCTGCAGGAGCACTGTGGTAGTGGAGTTGATGAGGCAATCGTAAAGGGAACAGGGAGTGAAGCACTGCTGCGGAGTGGAGTAATTGGGAATGGATATTAAAGGTGCTCCTATGGGAGCAGGTAGTGAACACTGCTTTGTCAGTAGAGAAAAAGAGATGGGATAATAAAGGAGCTCCTGCTGGAGCAGGGAGTAAAAAGCTGCTGCAGAAGAGGTACTTGGGATGGTAGAAGGGTGCTTTGCAGGAGCTGAATGAAATCACTGCCACTTATGCAAATTAGTTAAGTAAAACTAATCTAAGTGAGAGCTCATTGGCTTCATTTCCTGCTTTGCCACTGTTCGGATGCTTTGCTTACTGCTCCGTACTGTGATCTCTTGCTTTTGAATTTTAACCTCTAATTTTCATATCAGCATTTCAGCACAGTGCTCAAAATAACTAATTTGGCACCCACACCAAATCTCAAGACTTTGGGACTGAAATATTACTACAAAAGGGGATTTTCAGTCAAAGCGAGACCCAAAGGTGCTCGAGACATCCAACTGTCACGAGTATCGCATATAGCAGCATTTGCATCTTCCATCCCAGATATGGTTATGACCCAACTGGCCAATACTGATATTCTTCACCCCTTGATACATCTTGAAAATAGATTTCAACAATTAATGTATGTGGCCAAAGAAACCCAAAGCATGATCGGACATAGATCACATCAGACAGCAGCTAATATTGCAGCTAGCAGGTGCTCAAGGCTGAGCATGCATCGGAGTTCTGCTGAGATCAAAGCCAAGCCCAGCACTCTGATAGTGGGTGACTCCATTATCAGATATATGGCAGCAGGGCTACCACTACTTGCTGCCTTCCTCAAGCAACAGTGTTTATGGATAATATAACATTTACAGAAGATATAACATTAATATGTAAAATATGCATTTGTGGAAATGCCTAGCTTTAACTGCCACTGGTAAATAGGGTAGTAAACGAATAGTTAAGCCAGAATAGTAAAAGGGGGCTCCTGCGGGAACAGAGTGGGGTATTTGAGAGCATGGTAAAGGAGCTCCTGTGGGAGCTAAGAGTGGACTGCTGTGAAATCACCTGTTGATGCACTTAGAAAAAGTTTGTGGGTCACAGCAGACAGAGAAAGAAGCTTTGATTGAACTGATGGGAAGATGAACTTGATCAGTTTATTCTTATTTAGGAGGCTTAAATAATAGAGCCATCAGAGAAAGTGTTTGCTGCATGATTATCGGAGCTGCGTAGCAAGGTGATCTCAAATGCTGTGAGGAGGAGAGACATGGGGAATGAATGAGTTGAGATGCGGAGCTCGACCCACCGCTTGTGGAGCCACACTCAGCTAGAGTCTGCTCGGACAGAAGCTGTATGCAGCCAGAGGGAGCTGTAGAATGGTCAGAGTGGATGCTGCTGCAGCAGCGAGCTCACACTAAAAAGTCTACTTAGGTTTGCAGAGAAGGAAATATGTTTGTAATTAGAGTGGTCATTTGAAAGGAAGCTTGCTTATTGCGTGAATAAAATGAGCTGCAGAGTGAGGTAATCAAGACTGAGGAAACACCTGTGTGGGAGAACCAGGTTGAAACACATAATTGCATTGGAATAATGTTTAAATTAAATTGCTAATCTTTTGATTTCCTCACCTTAAATTAAAGCTGTAATAGAGCTCAAGTGACGTGAAGCCACAGCAACTCCCATTCACAGAGGCAGCCTCATGCTACAGGGACCGCTTCCGGAAGCAAAGTTAAGATGAGAGGACCAGCATTCAGCCATAGGGAGCTGTACCATAGGTATATAACGAAGCAGTGCCCGGTTTGCGGAGACAGCCTCAACTCCAGGGTCTGCTTTGGTGAGGAAAGATTAGAATGAAAGACAAGGCAGAAAACAACAGTTAAAGTGGCAGCCGCCACTGCCATGAAATATGAAAATAGAGAGCTGCTGCGGCAGCTTTGTTGAATAACTTGATAATTGCGATGGAAGAGCTTATCTGATGAGGGCAAATGCTTCGCGCAGAGTAGTGGGTCATCCAAGTCTGTCACATTGATCTGTCGCAGGTAAGTGGGCGGGGCCAAGAATTGTTGCAGCAGTTAGGTAAGCAGTGGTTTATATATATATATATATATTAGGGCTGCACCTAACGATTATTTTTTTATCGATTAAGCTAACGATTATTTTTCTGATTAGTCGATTAATCTGACTAATTTGCCGATTATTCTAAAGATTTTTTATAATTATTACTTGATTAATATAGAGAGATTGACAGGCAGGAATTTGGCAAATAGTTGCTGCAAGCCTCTTATAATTGACCAATTGGTGTGCGAGAAGGCGGGATTTACAAAGAGGGGTTAAAGCAATGCAAATACGCGTGCACACACAATGAAGTATTAGACCAGATGCACATCATAATGCAACTAAAGCCGAATCCCGGACATTTTCGCAAATTTAGAAATCCCGGCCGGACGCTTTTTTAAGGTCTGAAAAAGAGGACATGTCTGGGAAAAAGAGGACGTATGGTCACCTTACGTTAGCAGCGGTGCAGAAATTACTTTTAACATGGGGGCGATGAGGAAACATTTAGAAAATCAATTTAAAGTGACTACTACTAACAGAAACACGTGTTGTAATACTAATATGTCATGCTTGGGTGGGGACAAAAAGTAAACAGGACTTACGGTGCTGCCTTGCTGCCGTCTTGACAAAGCGCTATGGGATGCTTTCGCTTCAAGTGTTCGTTCATGGCGGTTGTACTGCTATAATAAGCCATTTCCAATTTGCATAGCTTACACAGCACCACATTGTTGGGTCTCTGGCTAAAATACTCCCACGCTTTAGATGACCATAGGCAAGTTTTATTTTAGCTGCAGCTTGTTCTTCGGGGGAATCCATACTTAAACCGGGTGCTGCCATTTTAATTACTCCATTGTGACGCGCCGACACATGTTATGCAAATCGACGTATTTCTGTAATCGATGACGTCGATTACATCGATGTATCGTCCCAGCCCTATATATATATATATATATATATATATATATATATATATATATATATATATATATATATATATATATATATTAACTCTGGTGTTTGGATTGGTCGGATTAAATTAACACGCTCCTCCCGGACTTTGTTTATAAAACTCCATTAGTGGCAGGGGTAGACAAGGTGGAAGGGTGGATGAACCTCTGAGGTTCCAATTTGGGGCAAATAAATAAATGGATGGATGAATTATTGAGGGGTCATGACCTAAAAAAAATAACCATACATCATTCAAAACGTTCATCAAATTCATCAGTCCATCATTGTGCTCATCTTATGTTTTCCACTTCCAGTTTTCAGCGTTGACTCTAGTATCAATATTAGTTTCATATCTGAGTCTGTGTGCAACTAAATTTTAATCAACAATTTAAACAGGTGTTGCCTAATACAGATTAAGACCCTGTATTTGTGTGGATTATTATTCATAACTCTTCAGAATGAAGCATGTTGAACCAGCAATGACTGTTGTTGTAGGTATGTGTATGTACATTGCACATACACAAAAAGCATACATTATGAGGTCATAGAGAACAATTGCCTGCAACAGTCTGCAAATGTGCATTTTCCTCTAAAGAATGCTTTAACTTTCAATGAGCCATTACTTACTACCCATCTGTTTTTGAGCCGCTTCAGACATCTTATCTTCAAACAGCTGTTCCACAGACTGCTTAAAGACATTCAGAATAAATTGTTATAAACATCTCTTCTACCCAAGTATATTTTTATTTTTTCAGCATGGGTCTTTTCAGTAATGCTTCAGTGCTAAAAGAAAGCACTCTGAGCTAGTATTAAAGATGACATTCAACAAGCTGAATCAGTTTTGGTAGTGCATGCCACACATACCAGCTGTTTTTGCTGAAATCTCGCCCTCTTCTGTCAGAAGCCTGTCACACTCACCGATTAAAAAGTGAAGAGGGTTGACATAAAATTACTGCCTTATTTAATTTCTCTCTGATTCCCTGTCACAGACTCTATACTGAATAAGAATGCAGTTCGTGGCGTGACTTTACTCTGTGAATCTGTGTGATTGTGCATTTGTCCCTTCAAGGCATACCATTGAATATGTTATATGTATATGTTATATATATATATGAATATGTATATGTTCATGCACTGCTTCCTTGACAAAAGGGTGTACATTTATTAAACACAGATGTTTTTGCCTAATTTTTCTTATTTATTTTATTATTCCACTTTCCTCATTTCAGTGTAGCAGAACATCAGTAAGTACATACACAAGCACCAAGGATAACAGCGTCTGAGATATGTGCCTATGCGTTTGCTCAGGGAAAATTTTGGATCAGATCTGAGCAGGAAAATGGCTTGTTGGTTCTTTAGTGTGAGAAGAAGCTCAATGGTAACCAATGCCACAAGAATTCATGACCCTCAACTGCCAGCTATACTATCCAACATGCTATGGGTCAGCATTGAGGAGAGTCGCTGTGGCTGTTAAAGCTCACACTTACTCAGAGATGCAGCAATGTGAACCGACTCCCTCTGATTCTCGAAGCTTACAACACAAAAATTGGCTGAAAATTGGCTAGTGGGACACCGGACTAAGATAATTATACAGTTCCATAATGCTGGTTCAGTGAGTAGTGGGAAAGTGTATCACATCTGAAGTCATCATTATACAGTGTTTGCAACCTACAGTAGTTTACTTCTGCAAAGGGACATATTTCCAAATAGGATATTCAACAAGAAGAAAATGTATGGCTTACCTGATTTATCAATCAGGACTGATTGGGTAGCTAACAGTATATGAAAGGTAGTTGAAAGGGGAGGGGTTGAAAAATAGGAGGGCTAGGTGACGTTAGCCAAAAAAGAAAAGTCGTTTCAGAGGTGATGCAAGTTACTACATTTTGATGACCAATTACAAAGACAAACATTTTGTTACTTTGGAGTAATGTGTACTGTTGAATCATTCACAAAAAAGATGTGTATTAAGAAAGTAAATAGGGTCAATCCTGATTTCATGATAATGTTCGGGAAACCAAAAGGTACCAGGTTTTTTTTTATTTTTTTTTACGAATTTTATTTCTACTTAATCCAATTTGAATAAAATTCCTTGACTTTGTTCACATTTGGTATCTGCAAACACACACACACACACACACACACAAATACTTTTTATTGGTTTTATTTCATTTTGTTACACTTGTTATGTTCCTGGTCAAAAATTACCGGCATTTGGGAATGAATGGATTAGACTAAAATACAGTCAAGTCAAGTCAACCTTTACAGAAGTTGACACAAAGTGCTTTGCAAATCAATCAAATAAATATACAATGACAGAATTATATACATATGTGATGAGGAGGAGGGCATGGCTGGGCCGTGATGGAGCACGGCTGGCGCTGAATCAGCTGATCAGCGGGAGAGCGAGATAAAGTGCAGCCGGAGACGCCGGTTCGGGAGAGAGAGAGACGCACGCGGCCGCGCTGCATGTGTGTCTGTTTATTTACGTTTGTTTTAAGTTGAGTTTCTCATTAAAGTTTACGCTGACTGTTCAGCCGGTTCCCGCCTCCTCCTTGCCCACCTTTACCTGTTACAACATACAAAAAAATTATAATAAATAAATTGATACAATTAAAAACTGCATTAAGTATTTACCTAATTTAACCTATTAAAAAGTCCTATTCAAATGCTAAAGAATATAAATACATTTTCAAAGAGGATTTAAAAATGGCTATTGAAGAAGCTGAGCTCACATGGTAAGGGAGACTATTCCACAGTTTAGAACCTACCACAGAGAAGGCATGATCACCCTTAGATCTATAGCGACAACGAGGAACCCTCAAAAGAAGTTGATAAGATCTGAGTGCTCTGGTGAAGGAGTAAGGGACGAGAAGATCACTGATGTATTTGGGTGTGAGACCAGATAGTGCCTTGTAAACATAAAGCAGAATTTTAAAATCCACCCTCAATTTAACGGGAAGCCAGTGTAGAGATGCTAATACAGGGGTAATGTGATCCCTCTTTCTTGACTCTAGCTGCTGCATTTTGAACCAGCTGTAGGTGGGATAACGCAGTTTGAGGGAGGCCAATGTACAATGAGTTACAATAGTCTAACCTTGATGAAATTAGTGAATGGATCACAATTTCTTTGCTGGAAAGGAAATTTTTGACTTTAAAAAGCTACCCTTGACAACGGCACAAATTTGCTTATTAAAAAGTAATAATGAATCTAAAATCACTCCAAGACTTCTTACATTATCTTGTACATTCGACAACAGAGGACCTAACTGAGCGGTCAGGCCAGGTAAGGAGGACATGGGGGGACCTAAAATCAGAACCTCAGTTTTGCTTTCACTTAATTGTAAAAATTGTTTGCCAGCCAATGTTTAATATCTTCGAAGCAATTTAGGATGTTATCAAATTAACACTTCTCGTCTAAGCTCATTGGTATGTAAAACTGGGAATCGTCAGCATAACAGTGATAGGATATGCTGTACTTCTGGAAAATAGAGTTCAGAGGAAGCATATACAAGGAAATAATAAGGGTTCTAAAATTGGCCCTTGAAGGATGTCATATGATAAATGAGCCAATGTAGAAAAGAAATTCCCTACAATTACAGAAAACATCCTATCTTTTAGATAGGAGGCAAACCACTGGAGGGCCATAACCTGGATGCCAACCCTACATTCGAGATGATTGAGAAGAATGTTATGGTCGATAGTGTCGAATACAGCACTAAGATCTAATAAGACTAAGTCAACATGTAAGCCTGAATCCATGGAGAGAAAAATATCATTAGTAACCTTAAGCAATGCAGATTCAGTGCTGTGCAAGGTCTGAAGCCAGACTGAAATGTGTCTAAAAGTCAAATGTATTTATATAGGAGTAAAGCTGTGAATAGACAACTCTCTCCAAGATCTTTGAAGTAAAAGGCAATTTAGAGATTGGCCTATAATTGTTGTGTACTGCTGGATCCAAATAAGGCTTTTTTAACAAAGGATGGCACGTTTAAAACTACTTGGAACAACTCCATTAGCTAAGGAGGTGTTAACTATCACTGTCACACTGGAACTAATAGTTGTAGAAATGTCTTTAAAAAGGCGCAAAGATAGAATATCCAGCTTGTAACTGGAACACTTCATCTTGGAGACTACATCTGCTAACTGTTCTGATGAAACTGGTTCAAAGTGAGTCAGGGAGCTGGACGCAGAAGGTATTAGTGGACGATCAAATTTTGAAGGTACAATAGCACCTTTAATATGCTCAAATCTGTGAGTAAAAAAGTTACATTTGTCACAGGTCTCTTGAGTAACATCCAAAAAAGCATCTCTCATAGGGTTTAAGCCATAATGGATAATATTAAACAATACTTTTGGTTGATTTGCATTATCAGAGATTACTTTAGAGAAAAACTTTTTCACTGCTCTTTAATAGCTTGTTAAAGACACCTTTAAGATGTCAAAAGAGACCTGAAGCTTGTCTCTTTTCCACTTGCGCTCTGCATTTGTACACTCTTGTCTGAGAGCGCAGGTGACGTCATTTAGCCAAGGCTGTGAAACGCCCTTAATTCTCCTTGGCTTGAGCAGAGCGACATTATCAAGAGTGAAAGTACAAGATTTATTGAAAGCTTCAACCAGTGATTCAGTCTGAGGCATCATCATTAAAATGCGATAAATACAATTCTCAAAAAAAGATTGGCAGTAGATGAGTGAATGGACCAGGAGTGACGTAAAGACAGATAAGTAGTAGGGAGAGGAGGACAAGTAGAAACAGACACAAACACTACTGAATAATGGTCAGAGATGCCAATATCTAAGATCTCTAAGTTAGATACAGAGATACCATAAGATAACATCAGATGTATGACCCATGTTGTGGGTAAAACCAGTGACATGTTGAACAAAATTTAAAGACTCAGTGAGGGAGAGAAATTCATTTACCCACGGTTTCGATGGACAGCATATGTGAATATTAAGATCCCCAAGAATCAGGAGTCTATCACTGCTTGACACAAGTCCAGAGAGAAAGTCAGAAAATTGTTCAGTAAAGTCCCTATTAAATCTGGGAGGTCTGTACACAAGTGCACATAAGGCAGGACCCAGGGTGTCAAACTTTAATAGCTGGACCTCAAAACTGAAATACATGTCCGTAGGTAGCATTCTGCATTTAAAAAAGCCATCCGTGGAGAAGTTAGATCCCTCAGGGCCATTTGTTCATTAGGATTCAGCCAGGTCTCGGTGATGAATAAACAGTCCAATGATCATGATATAAAAAATTCGTTAAAAATAAAAGACTTGTTCAATATTGATCGTGCATTTATGAGGGCCATCTTCATGGTGCCGACATCTGCTTTTTTTGCTGGAGTAAAATGTGTGTTTTAGCCTGCTGAGATTAATGACCCCCTGCTTCAAATCCCTTGCACCAGTTGGAGGACGATGTCGTGAAGACCAAATGGCCGGTATGTGGTGGTTGTCAGAGGAGTCAGCCAAGAATCTGCCGAGATGTTGGTGTAACCCTCGATGGACATACTGGGGGTGGTGCACAATTCCAAGGGCAGCGCAATAGTTGTAAACTCCAGCTGACAGTCAGGCCAAAGAATTCAGACGCCGTAATTCCAGGGACGAGTAATATAAAACCATATCGGAAGCAAAATAACAGCATGAGCCTTCAAACAGGCAGGGAGCTCGCCACTGAAACTGGCAAGGGCCAGCAGCAAAACTCCAGCAGGCCAGAATGGGCAACAGAAGGCAGAGCATCCTCAATTATCCACCAAAATGACCCGAATTCCAGTTCTGCATGCTCCAGCCCCACTGGACATGGACGATGGGCAGGAAATCAGGTGGCCCATTTGAGACTGCACACAATAGTCCTGGTGAAGGCATTTGGTGTGTACAGCAGTTTGTTTACTCTGATGTAATCCAGGCAGACGAGAGGATGATGTGGAGTTTAAAACATAGAGAGAGTGGTTCAAGTTGGTCGGGTGAAGGTGTAGTGTAGTTTCCAAACAAAAAAAACCAGAAGTCAACAGTCCATTATCCATAAAAGAGAATCATAAAACTTGACTTCCTGAGGTAGCTCCTTTAAAATGCCATTAAATAAAAGCAACTAGAAACATCAAAAAGAAAACGGAGAGCAGCGACAGACAGACTCACTCAACATTTTTGAAATACAGAAATATTAAGTGTTCTGGAGCATAACAATCCTTTAGATGAGCACATATGTGGATGTGTGTTTGCTCACACAAAGTCCTCGAACATGTACACACACACACACACACACACACACACATTGTGTGTTGAGCGCTCTCTTGTGCTTCGTCTTTTCATGTACACTCTTTGAGGAATATTTCAAGATCTACTGATCAATTTATGTTGCATTTGGGCTCGTTTGAATCAGGACAGTCTACTGTAAGTTGCGATACGTCATTGTCTATGTTATATGTATGTTTCGGGAAGTAATAAGGAAAAACATGACAAAAAGACACTTCTGTTTATTATATTTGTGTCTGTGGGAAATTCATACACTAATACTCACTGTAGTTTGGCCTCTGAGTGAAAGTTTGCTCATTGCATTCTATTCTACTAATTAAGGCCTTTCCAACAATATATAACACATAGCTATCTCATCTTTTTTATGGTTTTACCAACTCTGAATATAATTATTGTGATAACAAATTTGCAAATGATGAGAACGAAATAGTTCTAATTTGTCAGCAAATTTAAAAGCATTATTTAATAATTGGCAGAATCAGCTATATGCATTGTAAAGTCCAGATTATAGGCTTTTAAACAACACCTATTTTGTTCAGATCAAGCAAGCGGTTATTAATTTATTACATAATTATTGTTAATTCTTTTTTTGTTTTCTGCAGGGAGTGCCCCCCACTGGCCCGGTTAAAACTAAAATGAAAATATTAAAATTTTTAAAATATGTTCAAAAAAATGAATACAAAACCATGTATTCCTTAGTCATAATTACTAAACAAGAAGTTGATAAAATGATCTAATGTAATATCTTGTGATAATACAGTATCTGCAATATGAGAGATTGATAAACAATTTTAGTGAGGAGGTCATTTTTGACCGGGAACACAAGGGTTAATATATTTAGGCTATGACTTTTAACTAGTACATTTAATACCCACTGATCCTCTGTTTGTTCTTATGCTGTTGCAAAAACATGCAATATAATAAATGGCTTTAGGTGAGCAAAATGTATAAAGGGTCATTGATAAATAAGGTTGTCCGAGGTGGTTTGGGAGTTGTCCCATTCTGTGGAGATGTCTTTCTCCATTATGGATTTTCCTGCTCCCACTCTGTGCTCTCCTTTCTGTGAAGCACAAATATTGGGAAGCCTGCTGGATTCACGTGCACTTTCGAGCTCCAGAGATCGCACGCCACACTCGTGAAACACAAATGCGCATGTCAGATGAGTAGCATATTTACAGTTGAAGTAAGAAATTTACATACACCTTCGCCAAATACATTTAAACTCAGTTTTTCACAAGACCTGACATTTAATCGTAGAAAACATTCTCTGTCTTTGGTCAGTTAGGATCACTACAAGAAGGTAAAATGCCAGGATAATTGTAGAGAGAATGATTTATTTCAGCTTTTATTTCTTTCATCACATTCCCAGTGGGTCAGAAGTTTACATACACTTTGTTAGTATTTGGTAACTTTGCCTTTAAATTATTTA
The DNA here is from genome assembly GCF_019703515.2 of Myxocyprinus asiaticus. Taxonomy (NCBI): domain Eukaryota; kingdom Metazoa; phylum Chordata; class Actinopteri; order Cypriniformes; family Catostomidae; genus Myxocyprinus; species Myxocyprinus asiaticus. The sequence goes on from NC_059362.1 coordinate 2,339,460, forward strand.
ACTTGGGTCAAACATTTTGGTTAGCCTTCCACAAGCTTCTCACAATAAGTTGCTGGAATTTTGGCCCATTCCTCCAGACAGAACTGGTGTAACTGAGTCAGGTTTGTAGGCCTCCTTGCTCGCACATGCTTTTTCAGTTCTGCCCACAAATTTACTATTGGATTGAGGTCAGGGTTTTGTGATGGCCACTCCAATACCTTGATTTTGTTGTCCTTAAGCCATTTTGCCACAACTCTGGAGGTATGCTTGGGGTCATTGTCCATTTAGAAGACCCATTTGCGATCGAGCTTTAACTTCCTGGCTGATGTCTTGAGATGATGCTTCAATATATCCACATAATTTTCCTTCTTCATGATGTCATCTATTCTGTGAGGTACACCAGTCCCTCCTGCAGCAAAGTGCCCCCACAACATGATGCTGCCAACCCCATGCTTCATGGTTGGGATGGTGTTCTTCGGCTTGCAAGCCCCACCCTTTTTCCTCCAAACTTAATGGTCATTATGGCCAAACAGATCAATTTTTGTTTCATCAGACCAGAGGACATTTCTCCAAAAAGTAAGATATTTGTCCACATGTGCACTTGCAAACTGTAGTCTGGCTTTTTTATGGTGATTTTGGAGCAGTGGCTTCTTCCTTGCTGAGCAGCCTTTCAGGTTATTTCGATATAGGGCTTGCTTTAATGTGGATATAGATACTTGTCCACCTGTTTCCTCCAGCATCTTCACAAGGTCCTTTGCTGTTGTTCTGGGATTGATTTGCACTTTTCGCACCAAACTACATTCATCTTTAGGAGAGAGAATGCATCTGCTTCCTGAACAGTATGATGGCTGCGTGGTCCTATGGTGTTTATACTTGCATACTATTGTTTGTACAGATGAATGTGGTACCTTCAGGCGTTTGGAAATTGCTCCCAAGGATGAACCAGACTTGTGGAGGTCCACAATTTTTTTCTTAGGTCTTGGCTGATTTCTTTTGATTTTCCCATGATGTCAAGCAAAGAGGCACTGAGTTTGAAGGTAGGCCTTTAAATACATCCTCAGGTACACCTCCAATTCAGTACACCTCCTATCAGAAGCTAATTGGCTAATTGTCTAAAGGCTTGACATCATTTTCTGGAATTTTCCAAGCTGCTTAAAGGCACAGTTAATTTAGTGTATGTAAACTTCTGACCCACTATGATATAGTCAATTAAAAGTGAAACAATCTGTCTGTAAACAATTGTTGGAAACATTACTTGTGTCATGCACAAAGTAAAAGTCCTAAACGACTTGCCAAAACTATAGTTTGCTAATATTAAATTTGTGGAGTGGTTAAAAAATATGTGTTTTAATGACTTCAACCTAAGTGTATGTGACTTCAACTGTAGCTCTTTTGAAGCAGCAATCACAAGATGAATGTCATTTAATTTCTTTGGGCAGCAGCAGAACAATTTTCAATGCTGGAAAAACGCTTTCCATGTCTCCCGTGAAGCCCTGCCCACATAGATAAGCCTACACCTGATATTTACATATCGCGATATGGCAAAATCTCTATCAATTGACACTTTATATCGTCGCCATGATAAATATCACCCCAGCCCTACCTCCCATAGTGGTGTAGCGGGTATCTGAATGTTCGCAAACAGTGTATTGTTGCTCAGCTGTTTCGAACTTCTTTTTACCTCTGATTGAAGAAACAAAGAAGATCTTCTCGGTAAGTGTGCTGGGGCCTTGTTTCTAAATGCCTGCTACTTCTGTACTTTGGACAATTATGAATGTAGAAGTCAGAAATGATTGTTTATGTGGCAAATATATCACAAAAAGCTTTTGTAATTACAGTAAATGTGTGATTAAATGTGTACATGTGTCATTTATTTCTGCACACGCAAAACCTAAATATTTAAAATAACATCTATGAATTTCTGCTTCCTATTTGCTGAATTATGGTTGTTGTTGCTGTTAATTATCATAATAATAACTATAAAAAGTATTAATCATAAATAATACTATTAATAATAAATACTGAGTGAATATTAATCATGAATTTCATTGAATTCATCCATCTGCTCCACAAAATCACATACAGTAATGTCATTCTGTGTGCTGCGTTCCATTCAAGTCGGATGTGGGATATTCCTACTTGATATCTACAATCTCCGACCATAAATGCATTCCATTGCCCATTATTCGGAAGATGACGTTTAAGGAAACAAAACTGCAACGCTCCCGTTAGCTTAGCAGGGGTTTGACTGTTACCAGAGACGTCTCCTAGCAACTCAACTGATAAACAATGCTGCAGCGCTAGCATTTGTGCTACAGGTGTACGATCGTCAAAAGAGAGTTTAATTTACCATGTTTCATACACCTGTTTCTGCAGGCGTTTTTTAAACAAGCTTTAATATCATATAATGTGGAAACTTGAACTCATTTATCGATATTACTTAATGAAGTGTATGTTTATCATCTACTTTGTATATCTCTCTGAGTGCCGACATGTTTGTGTGACGTCATGCACCTGCATCTTGATGACATCGGAGTTGAAAATTTCCGCACAAGCTTGAATTCCGACTTCAAGTGGCGTTCCATTGCACTTTACCTTGTAGAACGTTGGAAAATCTGACTTTCCAAGTTGAATGGAATGCAGCATTAATCCCAGGATGTGCGGTAGTTATTCAGACATACCAGACCACTACATGGTGCCATTGACCAATCAGAATCGAGTATTCCAGAGAGCTGTGTAATAAGACAAACGCAGCGTCCAAGTATCCATACTTCCCTACTATATAGTATGCCAAAAACAGCAGAAAAACGAGAGTCGGACAGCTCTTCCCAACTGTAAGTGAAATGTATAACAAGAAAATTGATTCTCGTGCTTAAATGGGACTTGTTTACCAAAACCAGAGTAGATTGTTTTCCCGGTTGTTATTACGTCATATATTCGGGTCACGGGTCAATACCTACGCCCTTGAAGTATGTCCGAAATCTATTCATACTATCTGCATATATACTGTTTTACCGGCCGAGAAGTACGTCCTTCATCAAATACAGTACATACTGTGACAGTACGTGGTTTCGAACGCAGGGAAAATAATGTTGTTTTTTACTTACACAGTCACAGTCTTGTGGGTGTAATGGGGTCCTCTCTTGTTTATGATTTTGTCACGTGACAACAAAATGGATACCTACATGTTGGTTACACCACCTGACTTTGATTTGGTGGAAAAAAGTTTTTCAAATATTAATCATATTTTAAAATAAAATTGTTTAAATAATTAATAATAAAATATTATCCTGCACTACTCACGCCAACTATTTATTTATTTAATGAGACTTTGATTTTTATTTTTACTGTTTCTAGATATGACATCAGGTCACAAAAGAGCGTCAGGTCACTGAGCTTTCATATATTTTTATTACTTTGGAATAACGTGTGCCGATGAATCGTTCAAAAACAGACGTGTTTTATGAAAGTAAATAGGGTCAAACCTGATTTCATGCTGATTTTCGAGGAACCAGAGTCATCAGTCAAATGAATTTACATCAAAGAGGCTTGCTGTGTTGAATTCTGGAACAGAAGTTTTTATGGTCTTGATTTAATATATTTAGTACTTTTTATTAATACATAAATTCCCATTGATATTCTGCTTCTTCTCGTTGTGTTGCAAGAACATCTTGAGATGAGCAATATACATAAAATATATTTGTAATTATATTTGTGTAGTTGTTTAAAGTTGTGATATGAGACTGTCTTTATTTTTAAGAGATTCTTGTTTAAATATAAGACTACCCACGATCATCTGCTGTTGAAGACACAGATCTCTGTCTGTCTGTCTCTGTCTCTCTCTCTGTCTGTCTGTCCCTGTGTGTCTCTCTCTCTCTCTCTCTCTCTGTGTGTGTGTGTGTGTGTGTGTGTGTGTGTGTGTGTGTGTGTGTGTGTGGCAGAAGTAATAAAGTCCTCTGCAGCCTGATCATATCGATATGTTCACCAATTATCGTCTTTTCTTACATTTTCTCTATCACATCATATATACAGACATAACACCTGAAATGTAAATAAACGTATCGTACTTGAGGGAGAAGGAATTGGGTGAAGAAATAATAATAGTTTTGGCTTTAATTTAAAAATAATATGACCCCTCGCCAACAGATGATATTATAGTTTACAGAATTAACATTCAATGCATACTATGCCTTAATTGACACAAGTGTTTTATTGATAACACACCTGTCTGCTGTATAGTTTCCTCCTCGTTATGTGTTCATTATGCACAGGTAAATCTTTCTCTCATCATAGTGTTTCCTCTTCACTTTAGGGGATCATTTCGTAAATACTTGGCTTTATAAAATGCTTTGGCTTGTCATCCCATAATCCAGTCGATGAAAGGCTCTCTGTTTGGATGCCCACCTGAGCGATGCAAACTTCACGATTCTTCTGCAGAAATATGGTTCAGAAACAAGTCTTCTTTCTTTTTCTTTCTGGCTTTCTCAAAAATCCCCTCAGTTGAGCGTCTTGTAAAACTTTCCTCGTCTACAAATCCATAATAAATAGTACAAAGACGAGATATTTCCGTGGTTTCATTCAGATATTTTAAAACACTGACCAAACAGATTTGTTAACAGATTAGTTAACCCTGAAAAAGCTCTTTGCGAACTATCTCCTCAGAAGTGGCGGTCTCGAAAACGAGAAGCTAATCCTTTCCGACGTTGCTTTTATGCTCCCGCGTGACGCCTTTCCAGATGAGAGAGAGAGAGAGAGAGAGAGAGAGAGAGAGAGAGAGAGAGAGAGAGAGAGAGAGAGAGAGAGAGAGAGAGAGAGAGAGAGAGAGAGAGAGAGAGAGAGAGAGAGAGAGAGAGAGAGAGAGAGAGAGAGAGAGAGAGAGCAGATCTAAGTCGCTAAACAGATCTAAAACAGAGATGGATCCTCACCAAATACAGACTCAGTTATCAGTCTGGCCATAGAAAAAGGCAGACACAGACAAACATGGTTTCCAAAGGAAGAACGAGTCTGTGCTCACTGTGACACTGGTGAGGTCGAGACAGAGACACACTTTCTCCTTCACTGTGAGAAATTTACAGAGGTGAGAGAGAAATACTTTCACAAATTGTCAAACCTCATGCCACAGTTTTCTAGTTCATCAGAAACAGATCAAATGCAGGTGTTACAGGGGGAGGACAATCATGCATCAGTTGCAGCTAAATTCATTTTTGAGATGCACACCCTCAGAAACCAATCACTACCTTAATGTACTTCAGTCACAGTATTTCTATTTTTTTATGTTCATAATGGCTTGTTAAATGCTTATTTTATTTTATATTGTATAGTGTATATTGTTATTATAGTTTTTATTTTATTCATTACCTGGTACCTTATTTTAATTTTATTTTAATTGTTATTTGTTACTGTTTTATTATTATTATTTGTCTTGTCATTATCTGTTTTGTGTATTAATACTTTGGCAATATTGTATGTAAACACAATCGTGCCAATAAAGTACTTTAAAATTGAAATTGAGAGAGAGAGAGAGAGAGAGAGAGAGAGTTTGAATAATTAATTTGTGTAGGATTAAAAGAATCCAAGTATACACAGTATGCAACAGTACAATAACACTGACATAATCATTCCCTGCGTTTGGAGGTAAACATTTCTGTAGGCTAAATGTCAAGAGTATTGAAACAAGCACAGTTGCTGTTATCATAAATGTATGTTCTCCATGTTTATTACAGTAGAAAAGACAGTTGGTTTACTTTTCTAAAGATTACACGAATATAATTGTGGGTAGCCTTAATATTTATTTAAATATTTATAGGCTACTATACAGACACTCTCTCTCTTCCTTTAGTCATAGATTACAACAAGCCTATACCAGGTTAGGACACACCTACTCATTCTTTATTATTACTATTTTCCAAATAGTAATATAACAGTAAAGACATCCAATGAAATATGATGCTTTTTAAGACAGTATTGAAAAGTTCCCCACGCTGGCCACATGTGTCCAAACTCATTGAGCACTTTATTAGGAACACCTGTAAACCTACTTATTCATGCAATTATCTAATCAGCCAATCGTGCTGAACAGTGCAATGCATAAAATCATGCAGATATTGGTCAGGAGTTCAGTTCATGTTCACATCAACCATCAGAATAGGGAAAAATGTGATCTCAGTTATTTCGACCGTGGCATGATTGTTTGTGTCAGACAGGCTGGTTTGAGTATTTCTGTGACTGCTGATATCCTGGAATTTTTACGCACAACAGTCTCTAGAATTTACTCAGAATGGTGTCGTAAACAAAAAACATCCAGTGAGCGGCAGTTCTGCGGATGAAAACGGCAACGAAGGATGGCCTGACTGGTTTGAGCTCACAGAAATCTATGGTAGCTCTGATAACCACTCTGTACAATTGAAGAATCAGAATCAGAATAAGCTTTATTGCCAAGTATGCTTACACACACAAGGAATTTGTCATGGTGTCAGAACCTTCCAGTGCAAGAGAATGCAACGCATATACATACATACATACAAACATATACATTTAAACATATATACATATAGTGACATAAAAAATATATAGTGAGCAGAATAGCATCTAAGAATGCATAACACGTCGAACTTTGAGGCGGATGGGCTACAACAGCAGAAGACCACGTTGGGTTCAGTTGAAGACTGGAAAATTGTAGCCTGGTCTGATAAATCTTGATTTTTGCTGAGGCACACAGATGGTAGGGTCAGAATTTGGTGGCACAGCATGAATCCATGGACCCAACTTGCCTTGTGTCAACAGTCCAGGCTGGTGGCAGTGGTGTGTGTGCGTGTGTGTGTGTGTGTGATTAATATTTTATTCAAGCAGAGCATAGGCAGTTAAGCATGCATGTAGTGTGCTATAACAAACAGGATTCCTGCTGTATTAATGTGCTTTTTAGAGTTGTTATCAAAACAGATTTTTCAGATGAGTACATTACATTTATACACACCCACACAATCTAAGACCACCAGAATATTTAAGGATTGGTATGTGTTTAAGGATCTCAGAGTAACAGTAAAATCATACATTATCCCTGTTTTTGAGAATGTGTTTGTGTGTTTCCCTCGCAAATGATAGTAGATACTGTAATTTGAGAATGATGGGTGTTATTTTGCCCACTCCCTGGCGTATGTGGTGGCATAGTGATTTGCCTCAATCTAGGTGGCGGAGGACGAATCTCAGTTGCCTCTGTGTCTGAGACCGTCAATCCACGCATCTTATCATGTGGCTTGTTGAGCACATTACCGTGAAGACATAGTGCGTGTGGAGGCTTCACGCTATTCTCTGCAGCATCCACACACAACTCACAACTCACCACGCACCCCACTGAGACCAAACCACATTATAGCGACCACAAGGAGGTTACCCCATATGACTCTACCCTCCCTAGCAACCGGGCCAATTTGGTTGCTTAGGAGACCTGGCTGGAGTCACTCAGCACACCCTGGATTCGAACTCGTGACTCCAGGCGTAGTAGTCAGCGTCTTTACTCACTGAGCTACCCAGGCCCCCAGCTGTTATCATTGACCATCTTGTGGCCCCCTCTTCCTGCTACAGCAACTACTGGGATACCAATTTAACCTCTGCCTATAGGTAATGTTCTATAATGTGTCCATGGACAGCCAAAAAAAAAAATAAAAAAAATAAAAAAATGTTGGCATATTTAAAATATAAACTAACCAATCGTATTTCAAGTGCATTAAACAGCCAATAGTATGGCAGGTGACAACCAAGTTTTTCTTTGTATCCCAAATAATTCTTCTGGCAGTTGTGGCTGAAATCTTTCTTGGTCTACCTGACCTTGGCTTGGTATCAAAAGATCCCAGAATTTTCCACTTCTTAATAAGTGATTGAACAGTACTGACTGGCATTTTCAAGGCTTTGGATATCTTTTTATATCCTTTTCCATCTTTATAAAGTTCCATTACCTTGTTACGCAGGTCTTTTGACAGTTCTTTTCTGCTCCCCATGGCTCAGTATCCAGCCTGCTCAGTACATCCACGTGAGGGCTAACAAACTCATTGACTATTTATACACAGACACTAATTGCAATTTAAAAAGCCACAGGTGTGGGAAATTAACCTTTAATTGCCATTTAAACCTGTGTGTGTCACCTTGTGTATCTGTAACAAGGCCAAACATTCAAGGGTATGTAAACTTTTGATCAGGGCCATTTGAGTGATTTCTGTAACCATTGTGATTTAAAAAGGAGCCAAACAACTATGTGATAATAAATGGCTTCATATGATAACTATCCTTAAATAAAAGACAAAATTTCACAATTTCTGCCAGGGTATGCAAACTTTTGAGCACAACTGTATGTGAATTATTAGTTATGTGCACATGAATGACCAGTGTTGGTTACTTGTACTTATGTACTACATGTAATCTGGAATATGCAATAACATGATTACTTCTTGTTTGCATAATTTGAAGAACTTTTATGTCCCCATTTTTTGTCTGAATGGTTTGATGGGGCTGACTGCACACTACTGTATTCTCACCCATTGTGGTTTGCTTTAGGGCAGATTATTTAATTATTTGTTAGATATCATACATAAATAAATCATATAGGTGTGGAAAAGTGATGCAGAGCTTATCCACTGGTACAACAAAAAAAGAGCTTTTGTAATGGTTCATTATTTATTAATTTTGCTTTGTTTTTTCCATATTTTGTTTCTAAATTAAACGCGTGTCAAGTCGTAACAACAAATGCCCAGTTCGGAAGTGGGAGCTTCCAAGGTGCACTTGAAGACAACACACTCGTAAAATGGGCAGTCATTGTTGCACTTTGTTGTGTGGAAAATACATACTACATCTCCAGACTCGTAGAGTGCTCATCACCACCTTACAGCAATTTCTTCATTTTGTAAAGAAGCGTATAATTCAGCCAGAGTCATTACAGAAGAGGCAGATAGAGATGTGCATCTTAAGAACAGTGGAGTGGGGAAGATGAATGTAACACTGCAGACAGCGTAGGTGTGATCCCCACAGTCAAAGAGTGTCTAAAAATATACGTGTTCTTCTCTTAATGAGTGCTGTGCTGCACATGGTGGGAAAATAATCAACAATCCCACCTGGCGTTGAGGCTGGATTTTGGTATTTGTTCCCTCATTTAATTATTCATAAAACAACATGAAAATCATCTTGCATGACAGCTGAGGAAACCCTGATGGCATCATGAAACTCAGATATGTTCATTATGGAGGAATGCTTTCATCCTTAGTTCATTGCAGAGATTAACACAATGTCAAATGTATACAGATTCAGTTTTAACTAATTATGAGTAAATGCTGTAGGCTATTAAGATTATGTAAAGAGGAACAATTATGATGTGTTTAGTTGACATTTAACTTCATTTCAGTACTGCTTGAACATGACAATGATTCTGTTACAAAATGTCTGAGTGGATCAGTTACATTCAGGCTCATTTAGACCATGAAATGATTATCCCTGATGCCTGAGAATTCTTATATCACCTCAACATGTACAAGCAGTGTACTATGTTTTAAGGCAAAACAAAGTAGTTTAAAAGTGAAAAATGGATACAGTTGTTCTCTTTGCAGTTTTGCATATTGAATACTTGAATAATTGTGAATAATTACACATACTATATATCAACATACACATATGTATATATATACATACACACACACACACACACACACAGCCAAAACATTATGACCACTCACAGGTAAAGCGAATAATGTTGATCATCTCCTAACAAGGCCACATGTCAAGGTCTGGGTAGATTATATGGTAAGTGAACAATCAGTTCTCGTAGTCAATGTATTGAATGCAGGAGAACTGGGCAGAAGTAAAGACCTGAGTGACTCTGACAAGGGCCAAATTGTTATGGCCAGATGACTGGGTCAGAGCATCTCTGAAACAACAAGGCTTGTGGGGTGCTCCCGGTCAGCAGTGGTGAGTACCTACCGACAGTGGTCCAAGGAGGGACAAACCACAAACCGGCGGCAGGGTGTTGGTGTAACATTGCTGCTGGCAATGACAAAGACGATGAAGATGATGATGTGTGATGAACCCAAGTGCAGTTTATTATCAATCGTGAAATCCAAAACCCGTAACTCCAAACGTGAACAAAATACAAAAACATGAACTTGACTTGACGTGAACAATCCTACAATGTTACATTCACAATACCTGACCTATCCCCCCCTCTAGGGGCAGCTCCTGATGCGACTTGACGTGGTTACGTGGCAGGACATGGAAACATGGTGAAACAAGGTGTAGGGCGTGGTCTGGTGAAAACATAGCGTGGAGCATGAGATCAGGGCGGATCCCGTGGGGGGTGGATACCCGGAGAGTAACCGAAGACTCGAAGGGCCAGGGTGGAGCCGGAAGCAGGGAGGACTAAGGCAGAGCTGGGGGATCGGAAGACTGAGGCGGAGCCGGTGGGGCTGAGGACCAAGGCGAAGCCGTAGGGAAGGAGGTCCCTGGTGGAGCTGAAGGATCGGAAAGACGAGGCATAGCCAGAGGATCGGAGAGCCAAGGCGGAGTCAGGTGACCGACAGACCAAGGAGGAGCTGGAGGGACGAGGGACCCCGGTAAAGCCGACAGGCTGAAGGACCGCGGTGGAGCCGAGGGAATGTAGAGCCGAGGTAATGTCGAGGGATCGACAGGCCAAGGTGGAGTCCAGGGCTCGGAGGGTCTAGGCGGAGTCGGAGGTTCGAAAGTTCTCCGTGTCTGGGATATCTTAGAGGGCGATGATCGAGCCGGTGGCTTGGGTGGAACCGGCTGATCAGGAGAACTCAGTGTGGGCACAAGGGTGGGAACCAATTCCAACTCAAATAGCCCAGTGAGAGATGGCTCTGGAATGGACGAGGTTTGCAATGCTGGCTCTGGGACGGACAAGGCTTTCAACGCTGGCTCATTGGCCGTGGCAGACGTGGCCGTTGGCTCGTTGACCGTGGCAGGCTTGGGTGTTGGCTTGTTGACCAGAGGTGAGCCTGAGACATTGCATGGAGCAGACTGAAGCTTGGCTGTGACATGGCATGGAGCAGGCACAGGTGTGGCTATGACATGGCATGGAGCAGGCTCAGGTGTGGCTGTGACATGGCATGGAGCAGGCTCAGGCGCGGCTGTGACATGGCGTCCACCTCCCACACAGTGAAAAATGACCCACATATTAGTAAGGCAAGGTCGATATACTGAGCCGGGCTGTGGGTACCCTGACCGCCTGGCATCAGGGAAGAGATTGGCTCATTTAGTCCAAAGCGAATACATTCCTTGAGGGCAATCTCATTAAAATCAACAAGGTAGCTAAGACCACAAATCTCCATGACGTAATCCTCCAGGGGACGATTCCCCTGGCGTAAATGTAGAAGCTGGATTGCTGGGTTCATTTTGGTCAGTCAGGTATTCTGTAACGTTTTCTGGCAATGATAGGCAGACGAAGACGATGATGATGTTTGGAAGTCAAGTCCATGTTTATGTTTCTGTTCACGGTTTTTGGATTTCATGTTGATGTAAATAAACTGCACTTGGGTTCTTCACATCATCATCGTCTTCATCTGCCTATCATTGCCAGCAAACATTACAGTTGGGTGCCCAAGGCTCATCGATGTGTGAGGGCAACGAAGGTTATCCCGTCTGGTCTGAACTGACAGAAAGTCTACTGTGGCACAAGTCACAGAAAATTTTAACTGCTGCGTATGGGCTGCATAGCCGCTGACTGGTCAGAATGCCCACGATAACCCCTGTCCACTATCAAAAGTGCCTACAATGGGCACGCGAGCATCGGAACTGGAGCTTGAAGCAGGGGAAAAAGGTCACCTGGTCCAATCAGTCCCGTTTTCTTTTACATCACGTGGACGGCCGTGTATGTGTGCGGGGTTTACCTGGGGAAGTGATGGCACCAGGATGCACTGTGGGAAGATGACAAGCCGGTAGGGTTAGTGTGATGCTCTGGGCAATGTTCTGCTGGGAAACCCGGAGTCCGGCCATTCATGTGGACGTCAATTTGTCACGTGTCACCTACCTAAACATCAATGCAGACCAGGTACACCTCTTCATGGCAGTGGTATTCCCTGATGGCAGTGGCCTCTTTCAGCAGGATAATGCACCCTGTCACACTGCACACATTGTTCGGGAATGGTTTGAGGAACATTATGAAGAGTTCAAGGAGTTTCCCTGGCCTCCAAATTCCCCAGATCTCAACCCGATTGAGCATCTGTGGGATGTGCTGGACCAACAAGTCCGATCCATAGCAGCTCCACCTCGCAACTTGCAGGACTTGAAGGATCTGCCTACTAATGTCTTGGTGCCAGCTACCACAGGACACCTTCAGGGTTCTTCAGGAGTCCATGCCTCGGTGGGTTGGTGCTGTTTTGGTGGCACACGGAGGACCAACAGCATATTAGGCAGGTGGTCATAATGTTTTGGCCATTGGTGTATGTACATTTATTGTTATGACAAAGCAGGATGGGCTCCCCCAGAGTCTGGTTCACACAAGGACTTCAGCTACCTAAACATTTTATAGTCTCCACCCCTTGCCAGCTTGCCAGATCTATTCACAGCAGATGTGCATCTGTGTCTCATATAAGACATTGAGACATTTCTCAGAACATCTTTTGCTCCAGTGGAACACCAGCCATGGAATCCCATCTGTTTCCAATATGAAAAGGCAAGTCATATTTTCCATAATGATAGCAAAACAGTGGGAGTCACTTCTCTTTTGACAACTGCAGTCATTCACACATGTTCAAAATTGAACATCAAATCAATATAGTGAATTGTGTGTATACACAAGATAGGATAGTAGGACATTTAATCAGGAAAATATACAGAAGATATATGTTTAATAAGATATTTGGAGATATATAATATGATTTAAGTGGATTGTATTTAGAACAGAAGTGTGAATCACATCAAACTGTATCTGAAAACCACTGTGCTTTAGAACAAACCAAATTGTTTAGAGACTAATTGTTAAGTAGGCAAAGAAAAAATACATTCCCACAACAGCAAGTTTACATGGGTGTTCCGTCCATCGACATACTTAAGATGTGACAGATGTCATTAGATATAACAGAAAAAAGGTTAAGAAGAACCTCTTTCATAGACTGCAATAAGATTAAAATGTTTTGAACATAAAATGGTTAATTGTATCATTCTAAATCTTAGTCTAGAGACAAAAATTATAATCCAAATTTTATTTTATTTGGATTATATAATTACAGGAAATAATAAAGAACAACTGCACATTTTAATATGCTTGAGCACACAGAATGTCAGCAACATCCTTCCAGAACATTAAGATTTAGAATGTGAGGTCTCCATGGTGATGCTGAAGCATGTTGCTGTGACACTGAGGAAGCAAAGCAATAACACACTCTGTATTCCATTCAAACCTACGGCAAACACTACTACCATATTTATGATGAGAAAGATGAATTTGTTTAAATAGAATCAATATTTTCTTCTTCACAATTTTTCCTTCACAATATTAAATTATTTTCAATGTGTGAAATTAGATCTTAAGCTAATAAATGGCCCATATTGCTCCTCCCTAATGGCCTGAGTCCATTCGTCTTAAATGTTCAGTGAGGTTGGTAAGTGGTGGCTTATGTGCAATAAAACTATCAATACACCTTTATAACTATGTGAGATTAAAGCTAAATGTCAATAAGTCTCTAAACGGAGCAAAATAAATACAGTTAAACTGCCATCAAACAGTAATGTGTGGGGGTTTTATCAACGTTAAATTGCTTTCTCTTATTCCAGCTTAACATGTAGAGACAACTAGTCCTTAGAAGCCCTAAGCCATTTGTAGGTTGATGCTACCAAAACATTGCTCTGTTTGTTTCAACATCCTGACCAATGGGGAAACTGTTCGAAAACAGTCATTATTTTTGCATCTGAGTTTAGTGATGCTAGTGGTGCTGAAATGACACACTTCACCTCTAAAGATATATTTCCTTGTTTTGAGATGTTCTTTACAATAAGAGATGGGTTTGGGGGTAGAGTTAATAAAATATATGCATTCGTCTTCACTGTATTACATGATAAAAAATAAAAAGAAATCGCTTTGCAACTCGCCTTTTGGGCACCCCTGTGGACATTTCACCCGGAAACTGGAGCTCACACATGCGCTTACATTCAAAAACACTTTTAGCTTCGGCCACTGGAAGCAGTGCTTTGAATTTTGGTAAGCACAGAGTTTAGCTCAAGAAAAGTCAACCTACTGTTTCCGAATTCACAGTGAGATCAGCTGAAATCTGTTTATAGTATATAGTATCTGGTTGGATAGTACAGCACAATCCATTTACTCATGGAGCATGAATGGACATACATTCAGAACAGTCAAAAGTCCCTGTGTGTTTGTTAACAACAACACATGTATTTTGCTTCAAACCAGGATTGTGAGATTACAATCTTTTAAGTCTGTAGATAAAAGGGGGAATGACTTGGTTCTGCAGATACAATGGGTGACATGAATTTATGGATAAATGACATTAAAAGAGGATGTAGAAAGGTTCTAAGTTCATGGGCAATGGAGGAGTCAGGAGACAATGAAGCAGGTTCAAGGTCAGTCTTTTTAATCGTCAGCTTTTACACAAAATTGACGGAACCATCAAAACAAACAGTTCATAAATAAATGAAAAGCACTCTCTCTGTTTGACTGATGTGCTTTCTGGACACTCTCTACCTCTCTGATGCTCTGGCCTTTTATACCATCACTATAATAAGAGACAGGTGTTAGAGATAATTATGAGCCAGGTGACGAGCCTTACCGCTCTCCCTTTCCCGCAGACCGACACATGACCACGCCCCCCATGCCACATGCCCCCACCGCTGACTCAGGCCGGGCAACATCTGGCCTGCCTACTCCCCCCCACCATTTCTAGAGAGAAAGTCAGCCACAACTATCTGCTCCCCTGGTCTGTGGATCACCTTGAACTTAAAGGGCTGAAGAGCCAGATACCAATGGGTGATCCGCATGTTAGTATCCTTCATGTGGTGGAGCCACTGCAGAGGAGCATGATCGGAACAGAGGGCGAAGGCCCGCCCCAGCAGGTAGTAGCGGAGGGTCAGAACAGCCCACTTAATCGCAAGACACTCCTTCTCGATGGTACTATATTTTGTCTCCCTGAAGGAGAGCTTGCGTCTAATAAATAGCACTGGCCGTTCCTCCCCTCCCACCTCCTGAGAAAGCACTGTGCCCAGCCCCCTGTCAGATGCATCAGTCTGCAAAATAAAGGGGAGAGAGAAATCAGGTGCATGTAAAAGAGGCCCCCCACATAGTGCGGACTTTACCTTACTCTTTTTAGTAAGGTCAGTCAGCGGGCTGGTGACATCAGAATAACTAGGCACAAACATTTGGTAGTAGCCAGCCAGCCCCAAAAACTGCCTTACCCATTTTTGGTCTTGGGTGCCAGGCAGGCTGCGATTGCTGTGGTTTTGTCAACCTGTGAACACACCTGCCAGTGACCCAAGTGGAACCCCAGATACCTAACTTCCACCCACCCAATTGCACACTTCTTCGGGTTGGCTGTGAGTCCCGCCTGTCTCAGAGCTCTAAGGACAGCCCTCAGATATTGCATATGCCGCTGCCAATCATTACTGTAAATGATGATTTCATCAAGATATGCGGCGGCATATGCCATGTGCGGGTGCTGAAACGTGGCCGGGGCTCCGAACAAACCGAACGGAAGAGTCACAAATTGGTGTAATCCGAACGGTGTGGAAAAAGCCATCTTTTCTCGGGACATTGGAGTTAAAGGGATCTGCCAATAACCCTTTGTTAAGTCCAGTGCCGATTAAAATTGAGCCGTGCCCAACTGATCGAGTAACTCATCAATTCGCGCCATTGGATAAGTCAAATTTGGACACCGCGTTCACTTTCCAGTAGTCAACACAGAAGCGGACCGAGCCGTTGCTCTTCGGTACCAGAACTACCGCGCTGGCCCAATCGCTGTGCGACTCTTGTATTATGCCCATCTCAAGCACTGCCTCTAATTCTTCTTGAACAATCTTTTTCTTGTGTTCGGGAAGATGATAGGGGCGGCTACGAACCACCACCCCGGGGTGGTCTCGATATGGTGCTCTATGAGGTTCGTGTGACCAGGTGGGGGTGAAAACACGTCCGCGAATTCCACTTGCAATCTGGTAATATCTGTAAACTGCGACAGTGAGAGGTGGTCTCCGCAAGGGACCAGGGTGAATGAACTTGATTTGGGAGATACCTCCGGCCCGAGCTCCACCCTCTCTGGAACTACCATCGCCAAGGCTACAGGTACCGCCTCCCTCCATGGTTTGAGGAGGTTGAGGTGGTAGGTTTGACGTGCCCCTCCCCTATCTGTTCGCCTAACCTCATAATCAAGATCTCCGACTCGTCGTGTGACCTCAAAGGGTCCTTGCCACTTGTCGAGTAATTTGGAGCTCGAAGTGGGCAGCAATAAAAGCACTTCATCTCCCTGTGCGAATTCCCGTAGTCGAGCAAATTCTCCTGTGTTACCTGCCCCAAAGTGTGGAGTTTTGCTCTAAGGTCAAGAACGTATTGAATTGTATTTTTACTATTCAAAGGTATTTCCTCCCAAGCTTCCCGTATGATGTCAAGTACGCCACACAGCTGGCGCCCATACAGTAGCTCAAACGGGGAAAACCCGATGGAGGCTTGTGGGACCACTCGTACTGCAAACAGCAGGGGTTCGAGCCACTTATCCCAGTTTTTCGCATCTTCGTGTACGAACTTACGAATCATGTTTTTTAAGGTCTTATTAAATCGTTCGACCAACCCGTCGGTTTGCGGGTGATAAACGCTGGTGCAAATTGATTTAATACCTAATAATAAATATAGTTTGCGAAGTGTACGTGACATGAACGTTGTGCCTTGATCAGTGAGGATTTCCTTTGGAATCCCCACTTGGGAGATCATTTTGAAGAGTGCCTCCGCAACACTACGTGCTGAGATGTTGCGCAGGGGCACTGCTTCCGGATATCGTGTTGCATAATCCACCAGAACTAATACAAAGTGATGCCCGTGTGCAGTCCGCTCTAACGGCCCGATGAGATCCATGGCAATTCTTTCAAAGGGGATCTCGATCAACAGCAGCGGGCGCAATGGCGCTTTTGGGGTGGCCGGTGGATTCACCAACTGACATTAATGGCACGCCGCACACCACTTGCGAATGCCCGGCCAAAAGAAACGGGCCATTATATAGTTCAAAATCTTTTCTTGACCTAAGTGCCCAGCCATTGGATTACAGTGAGCCGCCTGGAAGAGTGTTTCCCGACGGCTCTTTGGTACTAACAGCTGAGTTGTATTCTCTTTGGTTTGAGTGTCCTGCATCACTCGATACAACCGCTCTTTAATAATAGAAAAGTATGGGTATGTGAGCGCAACACCGGGCTGGAGCTGTTGACCATCAATGACTTTCACTTGGTCAAAGGCGTGCTTGAGTGACTCGTCACGCATCTGCTCCAGGGGTAAATCCCCCTCAGGGAAGCCCCTGAGAACGGGAATTCCCTCGTCTGCGTCATCCTGATGCGGAGCTGACATTGACGGCCCTGGCACCGCCTCACCAGCCATAGTATCGCACGCCACACCCCACCCCACTACCTTGCAGGACCCATCCACACACATTACCCTCAATAGATTTTTAAAACCGAGCCAATTGGTTCCCAGAATTAGTGGATGGGTGAGGCAGGGATTAACCGCAGCCTCGAATCTATGCCTTTTTCCCCTGAACTGTATCTCAATGGTAACCATCGGATACTTGTGAATGTCACCATGCACACACCTCACCCTCACCAGTTTATTTTTAACTAGTGCCCCGCCTTGCACCAAGCATTGGTGCTTCGAGGTTTGAGAACAACCTGTATCCACCAAAGCTTGATGTGTATCCCCTTTTACTCTTACCGGTATCCGATACACCCCTGCTCGATCGGGGGCAGCCTGTGGAGCATCGGGGATCCGGACCAATGTCCCCACCTCCATTAATGGACATCGCTCTTGGCTGTGTCCGGTTTCCCCGCCACTCCAGCAGACCAGCCCAGGTCTTCCTTCCACACTCATGGGGGCGGTCTCGCCAACCTGGAGGGGATAGTGGAGGGAGGGGGGGGGGTAGGAGAGACAGACAATGGGAAGGGTCCTCTGGACTGGGGGCGGGGTTTGGGCGGGCCTCCCCACCTCTGAGGAGCCGGAACTGGGCAGAAGTGAGGGGAATGGGGGGGAGGGAACATGAGGCACAGGGGGTGGAGAGAGAGAAGAGAGAGGAGACTGCTTCCCTGCCTCCTGGGAACGCTGCCATGTAGTCCTCTGCCAGCTGAACGGCTTCCTCCAACGATGCCGGGCGGTGGCACTGAACCCACTCGGACATGCCTCGGGGAAGTACCCTCAATAGATTTCCGGCAGGCGTCACGGAGCTGCTGCGCAAAAGCGAACGGGCAGCCGTCCTTATTGAATGCCAGTTTTCAAATGTTCTGTTCAATCAATTACATTTTGGTCTATTACTTATGTGCCCATCTTTATGTGGCTCCAACTATCACCCTAACCATAGTGATTACCACTCTGTTTGTAACGGCATACTACTTACCGCATACTGTACCCTACACACTGTAAATTGCCTACTATTAATATTACACAGCTCTCTGGAATATCTCAATCAGACTGATCAATGGCATTCAGTGGTGAAATATTTCTGAAGAAAGACCGTTATCTATTGCCAGGGTTGGAAGGGTTACTTTTGAAATGTATTCCACTACAGATTACAGATACATGCTGTAAAATGTAATTTGTAACGTACTCAACATATTGGTAGATTTTTTCACTTGTTTTGACTATAAAAACTCTGCCAATACAGTGACAAAATACACGTTAAAAATACATTCTCTGAAAAACCTAAATATCTTATGCAGTGTTGTTTCTAAAACAAGATCAATCAAATTGATCTCGTTTTAAGGATTTTTAGATATTTTTACAGGAAACAATACAAAAATTATTATCAAGAATATGATTTTTGCCCTAATATCAAAGGTCTTACTAGAAAAAAAGAAATTATGATCCAATGTGAATTTTCTTGATAAAAAAAATATGATCGTGCCTGGTAACAAGTGCATGTAAAATGGCTAGAAATATCATTTTAGCTAAGCATAAAGCTGACAATTTACACAAGATTTATTTCTATTTCTTCTGCTCCAAACTTACTTCAAACTTACTTCTCTGTCTGCTCGTATGAATGTAACACATCATAAGAAAGTGTTTCACCGCTGTTCAAATGCACTTTGGATCACATCATTTATATGTATAAATGTTTTCCATCCGAAAGGACTAAATATTAAATGAAACAAATGACAATAAAATGCAAAATAATCTCTTCAGTAATCAAAATACTTTTTGAATGTAACTGTATTCTAATTACCTCCCTCAGGGCTCCGCTCCTCATCACCCCATTTATAATTCACCACACCTGCACTCAATTCACTCACTCATCACTGCCTGCAAAAATAACTCACCTTCACTCCACTTTACTGTCAAGTCTCACACAAAGGACTCGCAGTGTTTATTTACCTGTCTCTATTTGCTCTTGATCTTCGTCAATATCTGTTTAGTGCTTACCCTGCTGTTTTGCCTGTTACCTCTTCTTCAGTTTGTGAAGTTTCTCTTCTGTGTGATATCACCTGTACCATTGATTTCACTGTGTAAACCCTGTAAATCCTGTAAATCT
This sequence comes from Myxocyprinus asiaticus, assembly GCF_019703515.2. NCBI lineage: Eukaryota > Metazoa > Chordata > Actinopteri > Cypriniformes > Catostomidae > Myxocyprinus > Myxocyprinus asiaticus. The sequence continues at coordinate 2,359,151 of NC_059362.1, forward strand.
CAGTAAATGCTCTCGCACTTGGTTTCACTAACTACAACTTGTGTGGCTTGAATTCCTGACAGTCATATAGCCTATATATTTCTGCTAAAGAAAAAGCACAAGTAGATAATGCAACGGCATTGCTCTGAAATAAAGGATGGTTAATTACTGCAGTAATGTTTTTTTTTTTTATTATTATTATTTGGAAATTCTTTTTTATTATTTTATATTGTTTTGAAATTGTTTTGGACTGTTTTGGTTTGTGAAGGGTGCTTGGTCTGTGCAAGTTTCTCTTGTAAACAATGACGCGCTTCCTGACTCCTCCTACACGTGACGCGTGACCTTACCAATGTGCTTACATCATCCCTCTCATGATTAGTACATCACAGAGATGTACGGAAACGAACATTTGTAGTTAAAAAGTATATAAGTATTGTTTTGTTTCTAAAAATAATCAATTGTTTGAGTTCAGAAGAACTTTGCACGCCATCTCCTTTTTTATCCATATGTCCGGGGCGGAGAGTGGCATGCAAATTCCACTCGCCAATTTTCATTGGCTTTTTCTGAATAAAGCAAAGGTGATTGGGGCTCACAAGGGCGAACCCCTTGTGTCACTACATCGACACAACATCGAGTGAGTGACAGACAGGGAACAGCAAGAGGTAGCAGCTGAATGATAGAGGAGTGGATTCTCCTCTTCAGAGATGTAACTTGACCCTGCATCTTTTAAAAGTGGCCTGAGATATTAATAAAGCAGTTAAAGATGTCTGTGAATGTTTAAATACAAAAATAATTGAAAATAGTCCAGATGGATCCCCTTTGGTGTTCAGGAATAGTTAGGCCACAGTAGGCCTTGTTTGTCCTGCTCTCTTTGTACAAACTGAAGAACCAGTGGGTGGGGCCAAGGGTGTGATGATATAAAGTAGGCGTTGATGTTTTTTCACTGTAGAGGCGGTCAGGAATTAATGTACCCCTAGAGATGTAGGGTTGTCACGGAAGTAGAGAACGAGGCATTTTTGAAGCTTGGTTTCAATAAATGCTTTTATTGCATTGGGGATTAAGTTTTGAAATGTACAGTATGTTTTTATAGAAGAAAGACCTCTTACCTCTTAATGTCAAGGAAAATTGGACTCCTAATGATATGCAAAAAGACCATTGACAAAGACCTTTTGATCATCAAGTTTATTTTTGTTTATTTGCAAATGGATAACAGTAAAGTTTAGTATTCCACCAATCAACGAGCTTGTGCTGCACTTCCACACAAAATAATTCCATATTTACACACTTTATATTAATTTCCACAATCAAACTAAAACCTCAAAAAATCTGTTCATTATTGGCTCTTATGACAAGAAAAAAAAAGAAAAAAAAAAAAGACATGATAAAATTGTTTTGAATACAATAAATCATACAGCTGAATGGAACAAGTTTACTCATATTCAAAAACGAGTAAAAACAGTTGTTTAGGTTTGTTAATATATGTGTCCAAATCTACATCACAAGGGTACATACTGTATGTTCAACTATTCATTTTAAATGGTCAAAGGTTTCAACTTAAATTTGAAATATTCTGTATTATAATGCTGCATGTCTCAGAAACACTCATGTTCATTTATTAAAGGAAAATAGCAGCTGACACAGAACATACTGTGGCATTCTGAGCATTAATTTACGTTCAGCAACAAAATACCAAATATGGCTCTTACAATGTTTCTTTGTGCCTCGAGTATATCTTCATTGTCATATCATGTTGTTCCTCATTTCAACATCTTTAAGATGCCATTCTATCCAAAGGAGAGAAAAAGCATATCTGCCCTTGTGCTCGAGTTTGCAAGTATGAAAACATACTGCACTCACAACATACACGACTAAAAATGACCACAATCATAAAAGAAAAGAAAGCCTATGGCATGATGCATTAATATGACAATATAGCATACTTCCTGCAGGAAAGAAGAAAATGAAAGAGGATCATTATGTTTATCTGCTGCTCTGATATTCAACCCCAATATGCCATTCCCTCCATCTACAACAGTCAACATTTTCTGCTTAAAGTATTCCTCAAAACACATATGGTTTTTAATAGTTTAGATGATGGATTGTGCAAAAATTATCATATTCTAGGCCCTAAGAGGAGCCATCACTCTCTGATTTAATTTGATTGCCTCTTTCATGCAACATGCACTCATAAACAATTCAGACACACTGAACATGACAGAGTTTGAATATAATGGACAGAGTAAAACATTTCCAGGTTATGTGGAGATCCCTTACACTCAGTTTTCAAATGACATCTGAAACGTTTATAGCCTTTATTTCCAAAAACAAGGTGAAAGTTAATGCTAATGCACAAATCAAAATCAATCTTAGCTTTCTATGTAACATTTTGATGATCTGAATGCCAGTAAACTGGTTAGAATTGACAGTGACCAACATGAAAAAAATCTGACTTTTAGTGCTGCCAGATGATTCTGTGGAAGCTAACAGTTAACCTCTGAATATGTATAAAAAAAAAAAAAAAAAAAAAAAAATCTATTTCGAGCCTTGTTTTTTTTTTAATCAGATCCAACGATTGGAAGAACAGTGCCACATTTGAAGAAAATTATTTTGTATTAAAGCATTCAAATGAATCACCTTTTGCATCACCAAAGCGAAGAACTGTATCTAATCAAAGGATGAATGAAAAGTAAGCTCATCTCTTATAAACAGTTTAAATGTTCTGCGAGCTCAAGGAATATTGTGCACGCTCCAAAATCAAAACTGATTAAGTGTAGAAGGCACAAATTCTCTGCATGTGCTCAATTACGAATTAATCAAAACTATAATCAACACAGATATTTCTTATCAAACTCTTCAAATAATTTAGAGTTATCAATTAGAGATGTAAGGAGAAATATCAATATCAGCTGTACAAGAAATGCTGCCAGGAACAATGAGAGTCATAAACAGAAATTTTGCGACTCTTCTGAATGTAACTGCATTTGTTTAGCACCTATATTGTGAAAAGCATTGTGTAGTGCTCTCATAACCCATCATCAAATTATACATTCTCACCAACACTGAAAGTGCACTACATGAAATTGTAATACTAATAAGTCTTAAGTGCATACATAAACATTTTTAAATGATGATGCAGAGAAGTTCAGGCTGACAAAGAGAAATGGTGCTGTGTCTATGTGATGACATATTGCAAGGTGTTTCAACATTTAATCACGTGCAGAATTTTAGATATCAACAATTAAATTTTCACTAGTTAAAATGCAAATTCTTGATATCAGGAGTGGAATTACTACTATCACTAGTAGAATTTCACAATGATCTGTCATTCACTTCTATTCAAAATGCAATTACAGATATCTAGAATTAATATCTTGCCAGTTTAATTTCTAATGTCAGATATCAAAATGCACTTTTTACTAGTAAAAATGCTCATTTTTGATATCTAAAAATATATTCAACATGTTAGATTTAGTATTTCAGATATTAATAAATTGGAGAGTAATTAAAGATATGTAAAAAGCTTTCTTACTAGTTACAATCCCATTACAGATATCTGAAATTACCACTGCAACTAGTGAAAACCAAATTACCGATATCAAAAATGAGCATTTTTATTAGTTGCAATTCAATTATTGATTACAAGAATGGACATTTGCACTTGAAACAATGTAATTATTGATACAAACAATCATTTCAACAATCAATATAATTTTTAAAAGTAAGAAGTGCATTGCAGAAACTGGAATTTTTACTAGCATGGAATTAAATATAGATCTCTGTAATTGTGTTTTGAACAGGAGTGAATGACAGATCATTGTGAAATTCTACTTGTGAAAATACACTTACAGATATTTCAAATGTTTTTTACTAGTAGTATTCCATTTTAAATTATTTGCTAGTGCAAATGTAATTACTGATATCAAAATTGAGCAATTTTACAAGTAGAAATTCAAATTTCATGAATTAACATTTTTACTAGTGAAAATTGAATTGCAGGTATCAATAATTCACACGTGATTAAATTATAAATTATTACTCCTAACCTATTATTCATATTCATATCCATATTATTCATATCAATTATAATTTATATCCTGCACATGATTAAAAGTCAATTCGACTTGCCATAGTCTTAAGAATGTAATTACGGAAAACTATTGGCTGTTAAAGGATTTACTCAAATGTTAATTTTCAACCTGCTCGCTCTAACATAATCTAAATGATGTGCATCATGTATAAAAGCGTGATGTATATATTATGAATGTTCATGACGAGCCCTTTGACTAAAGCGGCAATAAACTCTCTTCTCTTTCTGTTCTGTCTCGGTCAGAGTTCGTTGAAGGCAGAGTTCTCTGCGGTTTTAAACATCAGAATGGAGTTGTAGATTTTCAGAGCAGGTCCCAGTTTAATGCTGAGGATCTTCACCAGGTCCACCTGCGTCAAAAGCAGGAAGGCCTCTCCATCAATTTGCTGAAATAAAATAAAAATAAGGGGTGTACAGTATAAGCTGGCATGCATACATACAGTAGTATCTGTTAATAGTGTGGTTCAGTGTATTTTAAAGGTGTTTTTTTGATCTGCAACAGCGTTTGAGTGATTAAGTGTTAAACAAAAGGTCATAAATAAACTGCCAGTCAAGGAATTTTATGCAACATAATGAAAATATTTCTGTTCCCTGTATTTATGTCAGTCCACATCACCAGCAGCACCATGTTAGCATACACTATTTAATCTAAAAACCTGCATTTTATTAACAAACTATCCATATTTTATTTACAAGATACCTACAGTACAGTATGTGCATTTAAACAAAATTATTATTAGGATAATAAGGAGATAGGAGAAAGGAGTGTACAGTTTCTATAGTTTCTGGCAGCAGAACTTATCAAATGATTGAGAAAAGTGTTATAACCGTTTATAGTATATGTGCAGTGTTGCAGAGTGCACTTTCAGCATTTTTAAGAGCTATTTCAGGTGTCTGGATTACAGTGGTGGAGTGATGATGTACAGTCACAGTAAAGTATGTCAGTTTGTGGTAGTGTGCTGCATCATCCACATCCTAACACTCAGAACTGACACGCAAGATGGAAAATTGCACTCCTCGAATTGCGTCCAACTGTCAGGTGTATTCTGTTGATTCATGTCTTTTATTTTGAAATTCTAGTTCCTGTTTCATGTCATGTGTTCCTGTTTCCCTAGTCATGTGATTTCTGTTTTCCCTCCATGTTCATGTGTCATGTTTTCATTGGTTTATTTTTTAATTATCTTGTTATCAGTTCTGTTTGTTCATTGGTTTATGTTCTCCCATGTCTTGTATTTAAGCCCTCATGTTTGCATTGTCTATTTGTGGAGTATTGTATGTGATGGTATATGTCAAGTCAAGTCAAGTCAAGTCAAGTCAAGTCAAGTCAAGTCCATGTTCTTGTTAGATCACGTTTATGGTTAGGGTTTTTGGAGTTCACTTATAAAATAAACTGCACTTGGGTTCTTCATCTTCACGTCCTCGTCATCATCATCATTGTCAGCAGTTCCAGCATACGTTACAGAATACTCCACCTCCCATGGACCCAGCGGTTTTGCTTCTGCGCTTACGTCAGGGGAATCGTCCTCTGGAGGACTATGTTGAGGACTTCTGCGGTCTAGCCAGCCAGGTAGACTTCAATGAGGTTGCCCTCAAGGGTTGTTTTAGATTTGGACTAAATGAGTCCATTTCTTTTTTGATGCCTGGCGATCGCAGTTCCCTCAGCCTGGCTCAATATATCGACCTCGCCCTTCGATTCATCGGTTCCCCGTTCACTGTGGGGGAGGCGGATCCCGAGCCAGAGTTCCACGACATGGCCGCCGCCGAGCCAGAGTCCCACGTCACGGCCGCCGCCGAGCCAGAGTCCCACGTCACGGCGACGCCTCGGCCTGCTCCATGCCACGTCACAGCGACGCCTCGGCCTGCTCCATGCCACGTCACAGCGACGCCTCGGCCTGCTCCATGCCACGTCACAGCGACGCCTCGGCCTGCTCCATGCCACGTCACAGCGACGCCTCGGCCTGCTCCATGCCACGTCACAGCGACGCTTCAGCCTGCTTCATGCCACGTCACAGCCACACCTGAGCAGTGGCCGCCGCCGAGCCAGAGTTCCACGACATGGCCGCCGCCGAGCCAGAGTTCCACATCAAGGCCGCCGCCGAGCCAGAATTCCTCGACATGGCCGCCGCCGAGCCAGAGTTCCACGACACGGCCGCCGCCGAGCCAGATTCCCACGTCACGGCCGCCGCCGAGCCAGATTCCCACGTCACGGCCGCCGCCGAGCCAGAGTCCCACGTCACGGCGACGCCTCGGCCTGCTCCATGCCACGTCACGGCGACGCCTCGGCCTGCTCCATGCCACGTCACGGCGACGCCTCGGCCTGCTCCATGCCACGTCACGGCGACGCCTCGGCCTGCTCCATGCCACGTCACGGCGACGCCTCGGCCTGCTCCATGCCACGTCACGGCGACGCCTCGGCCTGCTCCATGCCACGTCACGGCGACGCCTCGGCCTGCTCCATGCCACGTCACAGCGACACTTCAGCCTGCTTCATGCCACGTCACAGCCACACCTGAGCAGTGGGACCTGGAGATGGTTCCCACCCTTATACCCACCTTTAGTTCTCCTGAGCAGGCAAGGGGAACTTTCGGTCCTCCGATCCCGCCTGGACCCTCTGAGCCCTGGACTTCGCTTTGGCCTGTCGGTCCCTTGACATTGCCTCAGCTCGGCGTTCCCTCGGCTCCACTACGGTCCTTCAGCCTGTCGGCTGTGCCAGGGTCCCTCGTCCCTCTGGCTCCTCCTTGGTCTGTCGGTTACCTGGCTCCGCTTTGGCTCTACGATCCCTCAGCTCCGCCTTGCTCCTTCAAGCCTCTAGCGCCGCCTTGGTCCTCCCTGCCATCATCTCCACCCTGGCCCTTCGTGTCTTTGGCTACTCTCCGGGCACCACGTTCCAAGGCTCCGCCCCTCGAGCCTCTCATGGCTTCACCTCCCACGGACTTTGCCCTGGTCCCATGCCCCTCGCCCTTTCTCGCCACGCCACGCCCCACGCCTCAAGACACCCCCCCCCCGCTCCCTACAGAACTTTGAATTATGTCATGTATTACGTGTTTTGTTTATGTGTTGGGGCGTCAGGAGCCACCCCTTAGTGGGGGGGATATGTCAGGTGTATTCTGTTGATTCATGTCTTTTATTTTGAAATTCTAGTTCCTGTTTCATGTCATGTGTTCCTGTTTCCCTAGTCATGTGATTTCTGTTTTCCCTCCATGTTCATGTGTCATATTTTCATTGGTTTATTGTTTAATTATCTTATCAGTTCTGTTTGTTCATTGGTTTATGTTCTCCCATGTCTTGTATTTAAGCCCTCATGTTTGCATTGTCTATTTGTGGAGTATTGTATGTGATGGTATGTGTTAGTCAAGTCAAGTCAAGTCAAGTCAAGTCTAGTTTAGTTTATGTCAAGTTCATGTTCTTGTTAGATCACGTTTATGGTTAGGGTTTTTGGAGTTCACTTATAAAATGAACTGCACTTGGGTTCTTCATCTTCACGTCATCGTCATCATTGTCAGCAGTTCCAGATTACACCAACGCAGATGATGTTTGCACGTTAACTGATTTGCATAATTCCTTTAGTGCACTGGGTGCTAAAACAGCTTTACCCCATGTCTACTTCTCATGACAACACAAATCCTTTGACGAACTCCGTTTAAATTTTTTTTAGCCACTTAATTTTTCCCATCCATCTGAAATAAAAAGTGTGAATTGAGTACTATGAATTTGATTTGTTTTGTATTTGTATTTAAATAACTTCTGACTGTTACATCAAAGCTTGTGATGTTTATGGTCTCTGGTGTACTAATTTAAATGAACTTGCAACACAGCCAAGTGTAGTGTTAGTTACAAATGGAGATCTAAACAGACCGTGTTTCAATGTAAGGGTTTAGTAGAGAGGCGAATACAGACTAAGAGATAGACAACTGGATTAAATATAGCTAGATCATGACACACACTGTAAAATGAGTGTGTGTGCGTGTAAATGAGTAATGGTAATTATGTGAGACAAGTACAATCTTTGTAAATCCAAAGGCGAGAGTCTTACAATAAATCACTGTCATGTTATCTGTCATGTTATAAGATTGTTATTCTGATTAATGGTGATGTGTTGTGATATGTGTGTGTGTGTGTGTGTGTGTGTGTGTGTGTGAGTGTGAGAGAGAGAGAAAGAAAGAGAGAATATTAATCTGAATTTCCTATTTCAGTAGTTCACAAGTTAATGTAATCCTGAAGTGAGGATAGTGTAAACAAGTTTGGCTTGCTGTCCCTGGAGGAGGGCTCGAGGCTCAAGACTTGACCTGAGCTCGAATACACCCCCTTCCCCCTTGCTTGTAGAGTTATTAATGAATAGATAGGATGAGATGGGGTGGTGGAGGGGTACCGGAAGTATCATCACAATCATAGAGGTAAGCAGCTGTTATATACGCTCACTTTGGCAATGTAATTGGTCAGATTAAATGAACATGCTCCTCCCGAACTTTGTTATGAAACTCTATTTCAGTAGTTTGCAAGTTAATGTAATTCTGTAGTGAGGATAGTGTAAATGAGTTTGGCTCGCTGTCCTTGGAGGAGGGCTTGAGGCTCGAATACCTCCCAAAAGAAGCCAAGACCGGGCAGCGAGTCGCTAGTATCGGAGCCCATGAAACACGGAAAGCAATGTGTTTGGGGTAGTAATATTGAAATGCTGAACGACAGTCACTATGATGATAGATGATAGAACAAACGGTCTGCTTTGGGGATAGGAAACTGAGAGCTACAAGATATGTAGAGAATGAGTACAGTGAAAAATAGGCGTAAAACGCTGAAGAAACAGTGGCGGTTGCTGCCGCATGGAAATGAGCTCTCATGGGAGAGCCCACAATACGAATAAACATGAGTTAGCTCACATGGCATTCGCACAAGAGAACCCTCACTGTGATTAGAATGGGAGAGCCCTTGAAAGCATGTGGGAGGGCCTTCACAGCAATACGAATGGGAGGGCCCTCCATGTGTACGGATGGGGCTGGTGACTCTCATGGTGACTCTTGAATGAAGTGATTAAAGCTGCTTTAGAATGAGAGCCCCTGCTTTAGAACAAGAGCTGCTTAAGAATGAGATGAATTGAGCCAATAGCAGGAGCACCTGGACAGCATGTTTGCACTGATTTGGAGATGTATTGAGCCAACAGCAGGAGCACCGCAGTTGCGGTGTTGCAAGGCTTGAACGCACTGCCCGAGGAGAGGATTTTGCAGTGTGTTTGTATGCGTTGGAGAAGGGGACTTGCAGTTGCAAATTCAGGGCTCATTACGGCTGCGGTGGCACGTAGACAAAGCAGCAATATACGGCAGCAGCAGTGGATTAGTATTTGGACCATTAGTGAATTTGGCCAAAGACACCTGAAGCGTGGTTGAACATAGATCACATCAGTCAGCAGCTAATATTGCGGCTAACAGGGGCTCAAGTTTGGGTAGGCATCTGCATTCTGCTGAGATCACGGCCAAGCCCAGCATTCTGATAGTCGTGTCTCCATTATCATAAACATTGGCAGCAGGGCTACCGCTACTTGCTGCTTTCCTCGAGCAACAGTGTTTACTGATAATACAACATTTACAGAGTGTGACAGTAATATGTAAATTATGCATTTGCGGAAACGGCTAGCATGAAATAGCAGCGACGAATAGGGTATTTGACGAATAATTGAACTAGAATAGTAAAAAGGGGGCTCTTTTCTAGAGTTTAAAGTACTGCTGTTGCAGCTGAGTGGTTGAACCAGGATGGTAAATGAGAGCATGCTAAAAGGAACTCCTGTGGGAGCGAGGAGTGGGAAGCACTGTTTTGTTTTCACTGCTGTGGAATTCCCTGTAGATGCACTTTTATATAAGATGTGTCAAACTTAGGAAATTTGACGAAAGGCTGTAGCAATCGTGTTATGATAATGTTTTTCAGCACGATTTGGAGTTGCAAACACGTGAATCAAAGTAGCTATGTTCAAACGCTTGAGGGAGAAAGTATGAAATGTAGTGTCACGGCACTTTTGGGAAAAAGCAATGGACACTGGATGATTTTGATAATTATTACACTTATTATTGGTAGCGAAAGCAGTGCTAGATTCAACAGGCTGCGGGCTATCAAGGATTTAGAAACGTCTAGCATGTAATAGGTCGAGGGCACCATACTGATTTGCAGATCACAGCAAATAGAAAGACTGTTCTGCAGACTGCATCAGACTGCACTGATAGGGAGATCAGTTTATTCTTATTTAGGAGGCTTAAGTAACAGACAATTAGAGGCCTGCGGGCTAAAGAAGGAATAACATTTATACAGTTGTGTTACAGTAGTACATAAGCAGCCATAATGGTGATCGGTGGGTCCAAGCAGATAAAAAAAAGCTTTATCGTAATGGACAGATACTATTCTCATCTCCTTACAATTGTTAAGCCAGGGCAGAGAATGTACAGGAAAACTTACATTTGTTTGCTGGATTAAATTTCTGGATCACTGTGAAGCAATCAGGATACAAACTTGAGCATGTGCGTACATATAGGTACGACATGATTTAAAGTGATTGTTTGACATTTGAATTAGAAGGCATCTGAAATTGTATTTGGATGATTATCCGTGGTATGATATTTATAGCTTATAAGTATGGTTTGGAGCTTAGTATATTGTTCTCTGTACGTAATGTGAGGAATTAAATATAATAGAAATAATTCTGTATTATACTGGCACGAAATGAAGTCTCATTATAATGGGGATGTATGAAATTGGAGTTTGTGCCTTTGAGTAGGATTTAATAAATACTTGTGGCCACGATTTGTGAAATAGTGTTGTGAATAAATACAGCTTGTTATATTGATAGCCAGTAATAAATTCTATGGAATAACTGAAATATTATGAAGCAAAATGCAAACCTGAATCATTTGGCACCAATTTCGACACGTTACTCTAAGCTTGAGTGGAGCACAAAATTATGACGGATTTGATGAATCACTTTAAAAGTCATACAGCAAATAGGTTCTATGGGAAATTTCTTAAAAGTATATGTGATCCAATAATTCATAGTAGCATTAAAATAACCAATAATATGTGACAAAATAGAGGAGACAAAATTTGTCTTTGAGATTAAATTGATTTCACCAGCGTGAAATGTTTATATAATAGTTTGAGTTATATATTTGAATAAATGTTTGCAGAAAGCATTTGCTGCATGGTTATCAGAGCTGCATGGTGAGGTGATCTCAAATGCTGTGAAGAGGAGAGACATATTTGCGGACCCGCCTCGAGTGCGCGGACAGAAGCTGCATACAGCCGTGGTGAGCTGTAGCATGGTCAGAGTGGATGTTGCTGTGGCAGCCAGTTCACGCTAAAAGTTCTGCTTTGATTTGAAAAGATGTTTGTAATTAGAGTGGCGGTCGTTTGAGAGGAAGTTCAATTGCTGTGATTGCCCCTGTGTTCCAAATGGATAATTTACCCTCCGAAGGGCACGATCATGATAGGGAGAATGATCATGATAGTCTAGTAGTTGATGGCAATGTCTTTGAAGGGAAAAGGGCATAGGGACAATCCCTTCTGAATTGAACGCACCCTGAACGAGCTGCACAGCAAGGTAATCAAGGTTGACAGGAAGCACCTGTACGGGAGAACCGGGTTGAAGCGCTGGAGGGCGTTGGAATAATGTTTGAATTCCCTTACAAAAAATCTAAACTAGCCGCAAACTTTTTTGCTGCTTGCTATTTTCACATGAAAATTAGCTTTTGATTTGCCGCAAATGTTTGCCAGAAGTTTGCAGCTCTTCGCTGGTAGTGGTGAACCTCCGGCAAACCTTTGGCAACAATGGACAATTTGCTGCAAGTCTGCCGCAAAGATCATTTGTATGTGAAAATGATCAGTGGCGAATTTACTGCAAGTTTACAGCAAATTTGCCATGAACTCTTGATTTTCGTACGGGTTAATTTGTTCATCTTTTGATTCCCTTGCGTTAAATTAAAGCTGAAATAGAGCTCAAGTGACATGAAGCTGAAGCAGCGCCCATTCGCCGAGGCAGCCTCACGCCATTTAGGGACCGCTCCACGTGGAAAGTTAAGATGAGAGTACCTGCATACAGCCATAGGGAGCTGTACCACAGGTATACATCTAAGCAGTGGCCACTTGTGGAGGCAGCCTCGATGAAAGATTAGAATGAAACAAGACAGTGCAGAAACAATGGTTAAAGTGGCAGCCACCGTAGCCACGAGATATGGAAATAGTGGCTGCTGAGCAGCTTGTTGAATAACGTGACGATTGCTATGGAAGAGCATATCTAATGAGGGCAACTGCTTAATGCAGAGTAGTGGGTCATCCAAATCTGTCACGGGTAAGTGGATAGGACTACTGCTGGAAGAATTGTCACAATCATAGAGGTAAGCAGCTGTTATATGCGCTTACTCTGGCGATGTGATTGGTCGGATTAAATGAACATGCTCCTCCAGAACTTTGTTATGAAACTCCACATGTTAGGAATGCAGTTCCCATTGAAACATGAGTAGTTGTGAAATACACATGGACATGAAACACTGATGTGTATAACCAAAGTTTTAGGTTAAAATTTGTACATTTGTATAAGGTAAATTTATGTTATTAGATGCTGTAACTGGTCTAAATTTCTTTTTGAGTTTTTCACCACTTTTAATCATTTGTTTTCCCTTCACTAGTTCATTCAAATTGTCCCGTGACATGAAATTTTAAAAGAAAAAATATACCATGTATTCTCTCAATTAATAGGGTACAATGGGGCAAAATAAAAAATTTAAAATACCAGAGTACTTTCCTTAACACCTGTTTATCACTATACACTGCAAAATATTGGTGATCCATGAGATCACTGCACGCAGTGTCTAAAGATTGATTTTGAGGTAATTTGATCTAATTTTTAATATGTTGCAAAAAAAAGCTAATGAGAATCCCTGAAATTATCACATTTATTTTGAGAAAAAATACTTTTGTCATTTTCAGTTTTGTTCAAGATGATTAAATACATTTATTTTTATAACTGTCCAATAAGGGAATCTTAATTTGTTACTCAAAAACGCATCTTGCTGTCTCAAATGTATTTGCGTAAGTTGACACATTTTGCCCTATAACTACATTGAAACAATATCACTTTAACCCCCATGGCACCCTACAGCCATCTTTTGGTCATTGTTGGCATTGCAAGTCATTGCAGTGTCGTTTTCCAGCTGATGACAGCAATCTGACACGCACACACACACACGTTTGTAAAATAAATGTTTACTATAGAAAGTACAAAATTGCTAAATGTTTACTCTGATTCTTCTGATTTATAATCGAATTTAATTTTCGGAATTTTGTAGTTAATTTCTGTTTCTTGATGTCCATTTTCTTGACATTATTATGCATTTACTTTGAGTTATTAAATTTTTATGTTTGAAATAAATTATTGGTAGAAAAATACTTATTTTGTGTCTTTTTGTAACACCATGGTCAGGTTTGATTGCAAGCATTATGACATTAACTGCAAAAACTGACACTTCAAATCAATTTTAAAATGCTAATCTTTGACAAATAATAGTTTGATAATGTCTAAATATATATCCAAATGCATACCTTGTGATAAAATATAAAATTAGGTTACAACAAGCCATCAGACTACACAGTAGGTGACTACAGCCATCTACTGGCTGTTACTGGCATGACATGGTGTTCAAGTCATGTTATTTATATTTTGTTGGGCTGCCCCAACCAAAGATTTTCCTAGTCGACTAGTAGTCGTTAGTTTAAGCCACTAGTCGACTAGTTGTCGCACGTTTATGATATTAATTTAATAACTTAAATATATATTTTTGGGGGGCATCAGAAAATGGTTTGAGTTCCAGAGCTGAGAAAGAATGTTATAAGTAACATTGCTAACACTGTTCTACATTACAGAGAAATACTAAACCGTAATAATGATATAATGATTGATATTTAAAATATACATTTTACAAGCACACACGAAGTGAGCCGCAGCGACACCGGCAAAAGTGGTAATGATTCTGATTGTGTCGGAAAAACCAGCAAGGAGACTGTCTGAACATTTTGTTAATTTATAGAGAGAAATGCACATTAGGGTTGTGCCGACAGACGATGATCTCGGGGATCGACGATGGTCAGAGTGATCGCCAATAGCTGATGCCTTTGATGATGTCAAGATGACATTTGGCTCATTTTCCCATGTATTAATTCATTATTATTATTAGGCTATTATTATTATCAAATTAATATTACAAATAATTTGCCCGTAGACACACAGACACGCGCTTGAAGAAATGACAGAAAAGCCGTCTATGTGCATGTATGACACGCTGTTTGTACGGAGGCGTGCAGTCTGGTGGAACACGCGCATGTAAAAGGTTCTCACTCTTTCTTTGTTTCTGATTTTTTATTTTTTTGCAAGAACAGTATCATCTATGAGTGCTGCAAATGACCTCAGACATCTCAGCTCAGGAGGTGTTTTGAGTTCAGTTCGCTTTATTTCCACAGAGCAGTTCATTGTGACCACAACTCTGCAGCCTATACATCTGTGATTAAAACATTAAATCATACAAAAACACCTCGAACCATGATTTATATTTCAGTGATTATCATCATCATTATAATTGTTATTTTTACATTTAGAATTGTTTTTATGTCTTCATTTGTGTCATTTTCCACCTGCATGTTTAGACGGATACTTGCCCGACAGTAAATGGAAAGGTGGTTCCTTATACATATATATTTATTATTTTTTTGATCACTTCATTATTTTAATTGTTTTTTCGTTTCGTTTGGAGTGCAATTTGAATTTAGAAATGTATTTGATTTAAGTTTTTTGTTTTTTAAATAAATAAATGTAATTTTCAATGCAAAATCATTAAAGCAAGAATATTCACCGATCCCTCTGCCCTGGTGTTGCCGATGTAATTGGATATTGTGACATATACATATATCGTGAAGGAGGGAACAGAACAAATTTATTCACACACAATGTATTTTCCCGGACAACGAAATACCCGTCCGGTAGAGAATGCACAGATGAAGTAGGTTAGTTTCCAAAGAGATGTTGCCCTTCACAAAAAGAATTTTTTATTTTATTTGAAATATTTGCTTATTTGTATATGCAAATTAATGGTAAAATTATGATCAAAATAGCATAAAATCCCAAAAGAAATTCATAATTTTATGTTCTTACTTCAGGGAAGAAAATTTTTTATCATTTTCATCATCATAAAAAAAAAGGGTTACACATCTAAACCTTCCGGTCAAAAATGACCACGAATATCAAAGGAAGGTGCCATTTTTGAATACCACAGGAGGGTTTAAGAACTGGATTCACATAAGTTATAATTAGGGCTGACTATTTAACACATTGATTTAGTGTAATTAATTATATAAAAATAACACGCACTTAAATTCCACAATAACAGTACATATTTTCCTACTATTGGAGTAATTCAAGCTTGACGTACATGTAACTTTGTGTTTTTAAGAGCTGCCTAAGCAGCAACTCAATTGCAAAATGGACTGTGGTCGACTTTATGGTTATGTTCAATGACATGGGAATAAAACAAACAATACATTGATGTCTAAAGCCACTTTTTGTACTGTCTAATCAATGCTTTACTCGTCTGCTTTTATAATGCAATACATTTCAATCTGAATATAATATGATACAAATAAATTATTCAAATTATTATTTTTTTTTATATTGAATTATTTCTATTTGGTGGCCTTTCTCAGCAAGTATTGATATATACAATTAATTACGATTAATTTGATTAATTAATAGGCATGTCATGTAATTAATTTGACTAACATTTTTAATTAATTGACAGACCTAGTTATTAGGGCTATTTCAGTATTTCAAACCACAGGACATTTCAAATTATTAAGCTATTTTGACACTTGGGGCGAATTCCATTTGAAAGTGAGCACCACTATGCCTTACTCACTCTGAAACCTCAAATATTTTCTCTTTGAGTCTTTAATTAAAATGTATTTCCACTTGTGTACTGTAACTCGGTGTGCCTTTTGATAAAAACAAACAAACATGAAAATATGTAAACTATGTATGGAATATTCCCTGTTGATGGAAAGGAGTCAGGCCACTCTTTTAAACTACAGTGTAAGTGCTCTGTATACCAAAAAGTTGTTCCTTGTATTTGAACTGAGCTTTTTCAACAAAACCGGAGATGAATATGTCCAGGAATGTATTCATACTACTCACCTGCATACTTAAAGGATGTTCTTTTTTTTTCATCGGCCGGGAAGTACGTTCTTTATCAAATGCAGTACATAGTCTAATAGTATGTGATATTGGACGCAGCCCCTGAGAAGATCAATAAATTATTTGTCTTCCAGCCTCACATGATCATAAATGGTAAAATCACTTCCTTGAAATGACCATTGTATGTAATCTTTACTAACAGCTTTGTGGAAGGGCCCTTTGTGAAGGCATTCAAAAAACTCTAAATTCATGACCAGCCATTTTTGAAAATGGACCCTTAGCACATAGTCAGTATATAGTATTCTATCCACATTGTTCATTTTGATTGTACGTCACAGTTGATGATGAGAACAGTAACACCACTGGACAATTTC
Source organism: Myxocyprinus asiaticus (assembly GCF_019703515.2). NCBI lineage: Eukaryota > Metazoa > Chordata > Actinopteri > Cypriniformes > Catostomidae > Myxocyprinus > Myxocyprinus asiaticus. Next base: position 2,375,796 of record NC_059362.1, read on the forward strand.
CACATTTTACTTGGCAAAACAACCCACACAATTTAAATAGATAATTTCATGTGTATGGACATCATCTCTGTGTGTGTTTTTGGCAAGAGAAAAGAATGAATGGCCCTTTTCTCGGTGAACAGTAAAATTGCAGGTCAACTGCCCACGTGCTGCATTAGGAGACACAGGACATGGCAGAGAACAGAAAAGAAAATAGAAAAATAGAAGGAGGATGAAAGAAATGGGAGACAGCAGCTCTGTGAAACAGGAAGAGAATTACAATAGAATTATTTAAAGCATCAGCCCTCTGGCCTGTTTAAAATTCTTGTTAGCGGTAAACAGCTCTCATTTTCCCATGCTGCAGTGATGTGGGCTGACTTCTTCAGACCACTAAAGAACTTCTCACATATACCATCAAGCCTTATGCTCTCTTCCATACACACCATCAGATTCTGTTCATTAAATACTTCAACCAGGGTGGAGGACTAGCAGAGAGTTTCCCAGGAGGATTCAGATATGATTAAAGGGTATCATTTACCTCCTCTCTAAAGGTGCGCACTTGCTCCATACAACCTGGAAGTCCTTGGATGAACTCAATCACCTACAGAATAACAAAGAGTATTAGAGGAGTGTACAGCAACACTACAGCTTACAACAACTGAAGTTAACTCAGAAGTGAACTCAAGTAAGCTGATCTCAATGACTGGTTTACGCCTGTGTTAACATCCTCACAATCAAGTGATCAGCACTCAATACAGGTGTAAATGGGATCCCACACATGTTGTGATCCAATCTCTTAACATTTGGAGGTAGTCAGAAATGCATGTGACCATATTGCATTTGTAGTATCAATGTTAATCCATCCTGATGTGTCCCAAACAATTGTGAAGGACAGCCTACTCACCTGTCAATCAAGCATTGTGTTGTTACAAGAGTTTTATACTTTGCTAGTGATTGTTTAAATGAAAACAACCGTCTGATCCAATTTTTCTTTTTTAAGCCCATATTTATACACTGCCCAAAAATTGAATGGAAATTCTGTGGTTGGCATGATATCAACATACACTGATGAGCCAAAACATTATGACCACCTGCCTAATATAAAGTTGGTCCTCTGCGTGCCGCCAAAACAGCGCCGACCCGGTGAGGCATGGACTCTACAAGACCCCTCAAGGTGTCCTGTGGTATCAGGCACCAAGACATTAGCAGCAGATCCTTCAAGTCCTGTAAGTTGCGAGGTGGAGCCGCCATGGATCGGACTTGTTGGTCCACCACATCCCACAGATGCTCAATCGTATTGAGATCTGGGGAATTTGGAGGCCAGTGTAACACCTTGAACTCTTCATCATGCTCCTCAAACCATTCCAGAACAATGTGTGCAGTGTGTCAGGGCGCATTATCCTGCTGAAAGAGGCCACTGTCATCAGGGAGTACCATTGCCATGAAGGGGTGTACCTGGTATACCACGATGTTTAGATAGGTGACACGTGTCAAACTGACATCCACATGAAAGGCCGGACCCAGGATTTCCCAGCAGAACATTACCCAGAGCATCACACTCCCTCCACCAGCTTGTCATCTTCCCAGTGCATACTGGTGCTATCACTTCCACAGGTAAACAGCACACATGTACACGGTCGTCCACATGATGTAAAAGAAAACGGGACTCATTGGACCAGGCGACGTTCTTCCACTGCTCCAAGGTCCAGTTCTGACACGCATATTGTAGGTGCTTTCGATGGTGGACAGGGGTCATCATGGACACTCTGACCGGTCTGTGGCTACACAGCCCCATACGCAGCAGGGTGCAATCCTTTTTGTTGTGACACATTCCTCCCGTAGCCATCATTAAAAAATGTTGTAACTTACGCCACAGTAGACCTTCTGTCGGTTCGGACCAGATGGGATAACCTTCGTTGCCCTTGTGATTGATGAGCCTTGGGCACCCAATACCCTGTCACCGGTATGTGGTTTGTCTCTCCTCGGACCACTGTCACTGTCTAGGCACTCACCACTGCTGACCGGGAAAACCCCACAAGCCTTGCCGTTTCAGAGATGCTCTGACCAAGTCGTCTGGCCATAACAATTTGGCCCTTGTCAAAGTCGCTCTGGTCTTTACTCCTGACCATTTCTACTGCATTCAACACTGATTGTTCGCTTACCATCTAATCTACCCAGACATTGACATGTGGCCTTGTTAGGAGATGATCAATGTTATTCACTTCACCTGTGAGTGGTCATAATGTTTTGGCTCATTGCTGTATAGTGACACAGATCATCTGAAGCATGCAAATTATACCTGGGGGTCATCCCCTCTACACATGCATGTTTTGGAGTTATGCATATACCTCTTTAGTATTCCTTAACCTTTCTCTTACGAATAGTGTAACAATATATATATATATATATATATATATATATATATATATATATACACACACTAACGATCCTGTATACCGCCCCCTTTATTGTGATTTGTCTAGATGCATATATGTTTTACTGTATAGTGTGGGGGAAGCAGGTGTACAGGTAAAGGACCAGTAAAGGACCTTTTTGACTATTTTTTGTGCGTTGGAAACTTTACCCCTGTATAAAGGGAATGGCGAAATCATTTTGTTGTTTGGGATTTGCACTACAACAGGTACTCCAATAAAATAACTGGCACAAAATGTCACATTTGTGCTTAAATTTAACATATAATTGGGCAAATTTGTTTGCTTTTTTCCCTATTTTTTATTTTAGTTTTATTTTTTTACTTTGTTTGTGCTTTCTCAACATGCAGTAACATATTGAGATAGTGAGTGATGTATGCAATCATGAAATCAAAGACTTTTCCATCAAAATCTAATCACAAGTGGTCACATGACATGCATTTGAGACTCATGTTACTACCAGGTGTAAACACCGGTCTGTCTTGGCTGACCAGTTGTGATTGTTCACCTGAGAGGGATGTTATACCAGGTGTAACAAGGTGAAAAACTCAACAAACAGTAATTTTTTTCAATTGGTTGGATACCAAGTGGAATATGGAAATTGACATGGAAGGACTATCTACCTCGTCCACGCTCCACGCTGCCACTTTACTGGCTGTGATGCCCGCCACTGTTGGCAGGAGCTTGCTATGCTGATCCCAGCAGTGAGGCATGCTGGGAGATGGGTTTGAACACGGCATGAACACGGACTGATGCAAAGCCTGTTGCAGAGTCAACTCTGTGTGTGAGAGAGAGAGAAATCCATCAGAAAGTGAGTATCAGTATGGTGTACTCACCCTGAAGGACAAAGCACTTGATTTGAGTACTCTGAAGTATGCAGTGCATTGCACTATAGTGGAGCTTCAATGGGTGCTGCACACCCACAGCCAACATATTTGGAATATTTAATGATACTATTTAGAAAAATTATTTTGCCAATGTTATGGCCGACAACCAATTTTATACCTGTGAAGCAGAATGTTACACACTGACAGCCTCATTCACTTTCACTGGATCTCCTTTTGTTACACAGAAGAAAGCTCAAATGAGTTTGGAATAACATGACGGTGAGTACATGATGACAGAACGTTTATTTTTGGGAGGACTAACCCTTTTAATGACAGCCTTGTACAAGGGCCCTTTGTGAATGGATTCAGCTGCTCACTTTGGTTTGGAACAACTCTGTGAACAGCATCCCCTTCCCGCAGTGCCGCAAAAAAGCCATTTGTATTTACCCACAGAGTGCCACCTCCTCAACAGATGTTGGTAACATCGGTGCACAGTCTAATCTAGAGTCGCGTGCACAGCGTTAATGAAGCATTGTGCTCTGTGCTGGCGGCCAGTCACAGAGATAACACACTCACCCTGCTGTATGCCTCTCATGGCTAATTCACCCTGACAGGCCCCATTTTTGAAGTGGGAGCAAGAAGGAACAGAATGTTTTCAGAATGTCTGTTTGTTTTAATATAATGCCAAAAAAGGAAAACTGGATATTTGGATCCAGAGACAAAGTCAGTCTGTACTGTGATCTGATATTGAAAAAGACAGGTTTATTAAATCAGCCATGGTTTACAACAGCAATAAGCCATTCAAGGATGTGCGTTACAGTGATTTTACCTTTGGTAAGGAGTGGCACAAACAAAGCTTTAACCATGGTAAAATTACAGTAATGCAGGGGCTCTAGTGGCTTGGCGGACATACCAATATGATTACCAATGTTCAATAAATAGCTCAATTTATGAATAATATTAATCTCAATATACTGTACAAATCTTTCTCCAAGTAATATAGTAACTAGCCTAACTGTAGGCTGTTTACAGTTGCCAAAGTATGTAGCACCTTGGCGCATATAGACAATATGGGGCACATTCCAACTGAACAATACTGGATATTCGGCAGTGTTGAGGAAGCTACTTGGAAACGTCTTGGTTACTTTCGTAACCTCCGTTCCCTGATGGAGGGAATGAGACGTTGTGTCGATGTAGTGACACTAGGGGTCACTCTTGGGAGCCCCAAACACCTCTGATTTTGAAAAAAGGCCAATGGGAATTGGCGAGTGGAATTTGCATGCCACTCCCCCAGACATACGGGTATAAAAGATAAAAGGAACTGGCTCGCAACCACTCATTCAGGTTTTGTGCTGAGGAGCCGAGACAAGGTCCGGGCCAGCTGTGTGCCAGCACGTCTATACCGAGGGGTGCCTCGGTCAGGGCGTACCAAAGCGGGCAGTGGGAGGATTCTTGGGAAGCAAACAGGTCTACCTCTGCTCGACCGAATCGACTCCAAATCAGCTGGACCACCTGGGGGTGGAGTCTCCACTCTCCCCTGAGTATAACCTGTTGTGACAGCGCGTCCGCTGCAGTGTTGAGGTCGCCCGGGATGTGAGTGGCTCGCAGTAACTTGAGGCGCTGCTGACTCCAGAGGAGGAGACGGCGGGCGAGTTGTGACATGCAATGGGAGCGTAGGCCGTTTGGTGGTTGATGTACGCTACCATCACCGTGTTGTCCGTCCAGACCAACACATGCTTGCCCTGGATCGACGGCCGGAGCCTCCGCAGGACAAGCAGTACTGTCAACAACTCGAGGCAGTTGATGTGCCAACGCAGCCTCAGGCCAGTCCAAGATCCGGCAGCTGCGTGCCCGTAGCATACGGCGCCCCAGCCCGTCTTGGAGGCGTCCGTCGTAACCACAATGAGCCTGGAGACCTGCTCTAGGGGAACCCCTGTCCGTAGAAATGCTAGTTCGGTCCAAGGGCTGAAGAGGTGGCGACAGATCAGCGTGATGACCACGCGATGTATCCCGTGGCGCCATCCCCATCTTGGGACTCAAGTCTGAAGCCAGTGCTGAAGCGGTCTCATATGCATCAACCCGAGTGGTGTGGCCACTGCTGAGGATGCCATATGCCCCAGGAGCCTCTGAAAAAGTTTCAGTGGAACCGCTGTCCTCCGTCTGAACGCCTTCAGACAGTTCAGCACCGACTGCGCACGCTCATTCGTGAGGTGTGCCAACATCGAGACTGAGTCCAACTCCAAGCCGAGAAAAGAGATGCTCTGAACCGGGGAGCGCTTGCTCTTTTCCCAGTTGACCCGAAGCCCCAGCCGGCTGAGGTGCGTGAGCACCTTGTCCCTGTGCGCACACAACATATCCAGAGAGTGAGCTAGGACTAGCCAGTCGTCAAGATAGTTGAGGATGTGGACGCCCACTTCCCTTAGGTGGGCAAGGGCTGCCTCTGCGACCTTCGTGAAGATGCGAGGACAGGTCGAAGGGGAGGACCTTGTACTGGTATGCCCGGCCCTTGAAAGCAAACCGCAGGAAGGGTCTGTGTCGAGATAAAACCGAGACGTGGAAGTACGCATCCTTCAGGTCTACCGCCGCGAACCAATCTTGATGCCGAACGCTCGCTAGAATGCATTTTTGCGTCATCTTGACCAAGTTGAGCCATAGGTGGTGCTCCTGGACCACCAGGGTGGACATCGCCTGTCCAAGAGTCCGTGCCGTGACCTTCGTCGCCCGGAGAGAGAGGTCGGTCGCCGAGCGCAGCTCCTGCATCAATCCCGGGTCAGAACTACCCTCGTGCAGTTCTCTTAGCGCCTTGGCTTGGTGCACTTGCAGGAGAGCCATGGCGCGCTGGGTGGAGGCGGCCTGTCCAGCGGCAACACAGGCCTTAGTCGCCAGAATGGGTATGGGAGGTCCGTGGGGAGTTACCCGGCGGAGTGGCTCCCACTGAGGTCCCCAAATCGCCCCCCAGTGCTAACCGACGTGGCCTCAAACCCGTAGGTAGAAGGACTGAGGTGGGGAGCCGCAAAATCAGAGGTGTTTGGGGCTCCCAAGTGTGACCCCTAGTGTCACTACATCGACACAACGTCGAGTGAGTGACAGATAGGGAACTGTAGTTAAACTGAAAAGTAGTTAAACTACAGTCAAGCTACTTTTTAAAAGAAATACTGTGGTTAGATACACTACAAGTTATTTACAAAAAGTATTGTAAACTAACTGTATTGAAGCTATTTAAAAAGGACATTTTAAATATAACAATAGGATGTAAATTTACACTGAATATAAACTAATACAAGTGGAAAACACCCTATTTTTATAACTGAGTCAAAATATAGTGATAAACAGCTGCAATACACTAAATATTTAACTAAATATTTCAAGAAGGCAAAGTCCCTTTAAGGTTGTGTGAGGCTCAAGTGAATCAGTGAATCATTTATATGAACTAGTTAATATAATTAACTAGTTAACTGTCCGAAAGTATCAACACACTAAAATGAATTGGAGTTTCCCAAAGCTACACACTGTACAGTATAAGGAATCGTTTATTTTAACCAGATAATATACAGTACATGAACTGTCTGAAACAACTGATTCACTTAAATTATTCAGTTTTCCCAGCGCTACATGAGAGAGCGAGAAGACGGTTTAGGTGAGTGTGTTTGATTACTCCCTCGACTCCATTGCTGTATTCACAATACAATGTGACAAATGCGACGCTACAGCGCTACTCGTGTAAAATGTCACTCGTTACATGACGTCAAGCTACTGAAAAATGTAGTTAAGTTAGTAGCATTGCTACTAGTTACTCACTCCCCAACACTGCTATACGACCAACACTAGGTATGAGATTCGTATGGAGAACGAGTCAGACTGATCTCACAAAAAATTGGCACCAGGAGGTTGAATGGTTTGTCCGTTAAAATCAGTCTATGCTTTCCAAATATCTGAAATGCCTCCCAGTGGCCGAAGCAAGTACAGCTGTGCACAATAGAGCCAACCCACTTTTTCAGCCATCTAGGTTCCGGAAGTATTTTCCACATTCATTTCTTCCATAGACTTTTTTATAAAATCCTTCATAAAAGAGTTGTAAAGCATGAACCAAACCAACCAGCTCCGCGGTGAATCACAACATCACAAACTTTGTTTTGAGGCAAAAAAGTATTTGAAAATCAGACATAAAGACAAAGGAACAAAAGACTATGTACTAACATCTTTCATGAGAGCGCAAACTACAATCACATGAAGCATTGCGAATGATGTCATTGAATAAAAATTGACGGTAATATATAAAACTATTGATAAAAAATAAAAAATGTCAAATTTTCAGAAACATGCTAGTGGTAATTCTATTAATATAGTCCTAACCCTAAAAGTACAGAGACCAAAATAGCATTCTTTCACTTACTTTGCCAATATAGCATCTCACTAGCTGGAGATCAAAATGGATGTGATGTAGAAGGCACAGTGTGGGCGATATATAGGGCATGAGCATTCCAAATGTACAAATTTTGTGAACAACTGATATGCCCCTTCTCAATGTGTAGGGATAAGTTAACACTGGGTAGAGACCCTGTAAATCAGAATGCAGCCACAGAGTGTGCAGTTACAGGTGTGCTTTAATCAACTTCAAACACATTTTGTCCAATTAGAATTTAGAGTTGAATCTGTTTTATAATGATCTGTTTGATTAGAACAGATCAATGGCAAACATATTTATAAAAATTAACAAATAAAATAATTTCTCTAGGAAAACACACTTCGGTGTGAGTACCGTTCAGTTTCCATGAAGCTGAGGTTAGGGACTGTACTTAATTAGCATTCCAAGTTCATGATTCAGATGTTAATTAGTGGAGGACACAGCCTGTGGGCACCATGTGATGTTTGTTATATAACTGCAGCATTAATCTCTGCTAATAGCCACTATCCATGTCATTAGCTGTCGTAAAAGCACTTCCTCTTGGAATAACAGAGGGAATTCATAAAAAAACATTCTGTGAAATAAATCAACATATTTACAGCATCTAAGTGCTGTTTTCGGGGAGGATTTACCAGAAACCTCTCTGACAAACCCTACCATGTGTTTGTTGCTGCAGTCTTTTTAGCCCAGCTCAAATATTTCTAAATCATCCTCTAATGCATTCAAATAAAAAATAACATGCACTCAGACTCAAAATGAAGAAAAATGAAGAGGGAATGATTGTGCAGCTGCCAGGCTATGCTTGGCATTGTGTTTGCTTCACAAAATTAAGTTATTCAGGGAACAGTATAATCCAACATTCTCTGCCCCCTTTTAAATATCTTTTCATGTAAAGGTAAGTGATGAACTTGCATAATACCCACAAAGAGAGGACTGTGCTGTGTTCTCGGCTTTTTTCCTGCAGAAATGAATGCATTATTAACTACCAGTGCAAAGGCCAATACCAGTCTAGCATTTCATACACTGCTTTAGTGTTCTACAGTAGAATAGTCTCATGATCACTACAGTCTCATGATCACTACAGTATACTGGCAGTTATCAAACAACTTATTAAGAAGCCACAACTTGATCCTGGAGAACTGGATATTTATAGACCGATTTCAAATCTCCCGTTTATGTCAAAAATACTAGAAAAGGTAGTATCCTCCCAACTATGTTCATTTCTACAGAGAAATAGTATATATGAACAATTTCTGTCAGGATTTAGGCCCCATCACAGTACAGAGACTGCACTTATCAGAGTTACAAATAACTTGCTCTTATCATCTGATCGCGGCTGCATTTCACTTCTAGTGCTTTTAGATCTTAGTGCTGCACTCGACACGATAGATCACAACATTCTCTGGAATAGGCTACAGAATTATGTTGGCTTTTGTGGAGTTGCATTAGCATGGTTTAGGTCCTATTTAGCAGACCGCTACCACTTTGTCTATGTAAATGAGGAATTGTCAAACCAAACAAAAGTATGGAGTGCCATAGGGATCAGTTTTAGGGCCTCTGCTTTTCTCCTTGTATATGCTTCCCCTAGGAGATATTATCAGGAATCGTGGAATAAGTTTCCACTGTTATTGCGACGAAACCCAACTTTATATTTCTTCAAAACCTGATGAAATTTCACAATTCTCCAAATTAGCAGAGTGTATTAATGAAATAAAAGATTGGATGGCCATAAATTTCCTTCTACTCAATTCCGACAAAACAGAGGTTCTAATTATTGGACAAAAAACCTCTAAAAACAAGCCGCTAATATATAATTTGACTCTCGATGGATGTACTGTTACATCATCTTCAACAGCGAAGAACATATGTGTTATATTTGATACCAATCTGTCCTTTGAAAATCAAATTTCCAATGTTTGTAGAACAGTTTTCTTCCACCTAAGAAATACAGCTAAATTACAACACATGCTCTCTGTTGCTGATGCCGAAAATCTAATTCATGCATTCATGACCTCAAGACTAGATTATTGTAATGCATTACTGGGAGGATGTCCAGCAAGTTCAATAAATAAACTTAAATTGGTTCAAAATGCAGCAGCCAGAGTGCTGTCTAGAACCAAGAAATATTATCATATTAGCCCCATTTTATCATCGTTACATTGGTTACCTGTTAAATTTCTTATTAATTAAATAATTGTTAACTACGTACAAAGATTTGAATGGTCTAGCTCTGCAGTACTTAAGTGACCTTCTACCTCGCTATATTCCATCACGTTCATTACGATCGCAAAATTCTGGCCTGTTAATAGTTCCTAGAATATCAAAATCCACAAAATAAGGTAGATCCTTTTCATATTTGGCTCCTAAACTATGGAATAGTCTCCCTAACACTGTTCGAGATGCAGACACACTCTCTTCTTTTTTAAAACACGGTTAGACCTTCTAGGATCAAAAACCAGAAGAAAAGATGAGAAGAAGACTAAATTAAAGCTGCTTCTTTGACTCAGATTCACCACTAGCCGCTTTTCCACCTTTGGGCCAGTGCGAGCCAGGGCTATCAACTGGCCAGCCGGGGGTCAATAGCCTTGAACCTCGAGCTGCAAAATCGATCTGCGTTTCCACCATCGGGCCAATAGTCCCGTAGCATTACCCTAAACCCCCCCCCCCCCTTAATACGCCACCCTGGTGCCAACATCAAACACCCTGCCCATTTCAAAAGGGAAGCTCAAGCTGATGTATCATGTTATCTAGTTATCTAGAATATCGAGTTTATATAGTTTGTAAACATAAGCTAGCTAGCGAGATAAGTTAGTTTTGACTGTAACTACCATGGTGTTCTCTCCACTAAAGCGGAATGATGTCCCAGCACACCATCCATGGTCTCAAACCATAGAAAGTTCATTGTGCATTTTAACGGATTTGTACTGTACCCGCAATTTTAAAATTTGTTCCGAACCTCTACCGTTGTGCGCTGTGTCAAGTGTGGCGAAACTCCGCCTTTGACATTGACCCCGCCTCACTCCCCAGTTGCCACTTTTCTGCCCAAGGGTAATCGGCGGGCCAAAGGCTATTGCCCGTTGCCCCAAGAAAGCCCTGAGGAGGCAGGATGAATCCCCAGAAGTGACAGTGGGAACGCAACTGGCCCTGGCATGCACTAGCACGCCCTCATTTGGCCCGACAGTGGAAACGCGGCTACTGATTACATTGATGTACATGAAACAATCTTATTCCTCATTCAGAATGAGATTATTGAAAATGTTTTAAGACAAATCCAAGCACATGAACTGAGGTTACCATAACCTTCACTCTGAGGTAGCTCTCCATTGCTCTGCTTTACTGCCTGTGACTGGACTTAGTTAAAAGCTTTTTTTAAGCCGAAGAACAAAAGGCTTGCTGTTTGAATCAAACCCCTTCCTCATTAGTGACTGTCCCTTTACCCTTTTATAGAGAGAACACAGTCTCAAAGGAAGATGGAAGATGAATTCTTTGGGAAAGCAGATGCAATTCCAGTGAGGAACAGAGGTAGGCAGAAAGAAGTGGATGTGAGTCATCACAGAAAGAAACGGAAATCATTTTATCTTGTATGCGAATGTGAATCTCAATAGTATCAACAGATTAATTTGGCGAAAGGAGTGACTACACAATTGCGGCACTTTAGTTTATGGCATTTCAGCGCCAAACACTGCTTCTTATTCATTATCCACCCGAAATACAATCTGACCAGTCACTGAATAGTGCTGCTCCATGCATATTTAAATGAAAGGGTTAGTTCACCCAAAAGTGAAAATGTACTCGTTATTTACTCACCCTCATCTGTATGACTTTCTTCCATGGAACACAAAACCGCAACTTCATATTACTGTATAACAACTTAACATTTGGTCTGTTTCCACACTATCGCTATTGTAAGAGTTGGAATATAGAACACAAGTTGTATGAACCACTTTTATGAAACTTTTATGGTGTTTTTGTTTTTTTGTTTTGCATTTTGGAGCTGGAGAGTACCAGTCCATATTCACTTTCATTAAATGCAAAGTGGTCAGAAATGAGCCCAACAGTTTGTTTCCAGAAGTAAAAATTCCATTCATTTTCTCCATAAGCGAATAGATTTTTTTATGATAACTAATAAACCTTTAAAGGCAGACCTACAATGAGCTTGTGAATTAATGGTTTATGCTTCTGTTGAAGCTATCATTCCACAATATATCAATTTAAAATCATTCTTAATCACAGAATTTCTGGTAAAGGACTACACTACCTATGATCCTGAAGGGAAATGATCCACCAATTGCGGCAAACAAAGCATGCCAAAAGAGATTTGTAGTGACTGCCCACTCCAATGATGCACTGTGAATGACGCAAACGAGTCGCTCTCCTTACACTTTCAAACTACTGAATATTGGGCCTCATTCATGGAACACAAGCAGAATTAATTTTTGTGTAAATCATTTGTAAAGCCGTTCTGACATAAATTCATGAAAGTTTTCGTATTTTCAAAACGTTATTTGGTACGAACGAAATTTACACTCACTCCCTACCACGTGTAAGTCTTGTGTAAGACATCAGAACGTGTTGTGTTCTTTCAGGCAAAACGTCATGACTATATTCTGATAGAAGTGAAATCAAATTAGTAATGAAAAAATGTACTAATAATTCAATGAGTGAAATTACCATAAAAATAAAACATAAATTATAAAAAAAAAAAAAAAAAAAAAAAAAAAAAAAAAAGGTTTGTTTTCTTTTTAAACCATAGCCTATACTTATTTAGAAACTTTTATTTACAGCTTGAATTAATTTTTTCAAAGTATAATTTTTTCCCTAACTCTTTTTCCAGCAGAAATGCTTGATTTTTCTCGAAGAAATTAATGCCCTCTAACGTCACTGGTTGGACAGATTTTTTTTTAATTTGATATGAGCTCTATAATTTTTTTTTTTTTTTAATCAATTAACAAGCATCGGTAAATCACATTCAGTTGATAACGTATGGTCAGTGCAAATGCTGTTAAATCCATAGGCTAAATAAACACATTGCGGGCAGGTTCGTACACAATACAACGGGGAAAAAAACTGAAAAGGCCTGCATCTTACAGTGTTTCGGCCAAAGATCTTCAAGCATTCAATTAATATATCTGAAAATTCTTCCAGTTTCAATTATATTATTATTACATAATGATTTACCCGAGAAGTTTCACAAATGATGCTGGCGATGTGCTGAACTGAACCAGAGAAAGTTAATACCTATTTGCTAGGATTTACTAGCGAGTCTGGTGCCTTCCTTGTATGGCGTTTTCATGAGTGTGGATTATGATAATTGTGAATGAATGTGCACACACCTCCTATTTATGAATGTTTGGAATTCACAAACGTACACATGGTTTACTAACAAATCTGGGGAGTACAAAGCGTTTGTGAATCCTGCGGAAAGTTTTCGGGAAGGTCCATTTTACGTGCAAATTAATCCAAATTTATTCATATATTTACAAAAGTTTCATGAATGAGGCCCACTGTTTCTATACTTATAATCAACAACTTTAAATCAATCGTTTTATATCTTTCCATCGTATTTAAATAGATTACACCATTTGAAATGCTTCATGGGATTGTAATTAAAGACGTCAAGTACACATTCTTGTCCCTTTGTCTTTTTGTCTGATTTTCAAATACTTTTTTGCTTCAAATTAAGTTTGTGCTGAAAAAGTGGGTTGGCACTGTTGCGCTCCATATTCTATAAAAATTCACCGTTTGTGTGCCACAAAAGTCATAATGGTTTGGATCTACACAAGGGTGAGTAAATAGTGACAGAATTTTTCTATGAACTTTGGTTCTGTTAACTTGAAGTCATTGTCATTGTTCAGAGCAAACAAGCTTTCATTCTATGCAAAAGAGGCTCATTATAGAATACGCCTCATTCACTAGTCAGTGCTGTTTGCCTGCAGAGTTAATCTCATCAACGAAACGTTTCCTGATGAAGGTTTTTTTTATTTCATCAATGTTAACGAATATGAGACAAAAAAGACACATCATGACAATAAATTATTTTATTAAAGCGTACTCTTGCTGAAAATAATAATAATAGAGCATGATATTTACAGTGTACCAGATCACAAGAGTCTGCTGCATCCTCCACAACCTAACACTTGAGCCATAAAAATTGCATTCAAATCACGTGTTTGCAGCGTTACCCGTTATGCAAAATTTCTTCAGTGGATCAGACACTGAGCCAGTGCAGACTGCATGTGCACATAAACAATGCTAGAAACACAATTAGTGCAATAATTTTTTTCCCCTAGCAATCATTTAAAGGCTCGATAATTAACATCCACCAAATTATACGCAAATCCAAGATACAAATATATGGGTGGTAGTGTAGGAATTTCTACCTTTAGTTTCAATGACTGATGACACCTCACTCTCCACTTCCTCTTCCTGTGGTGGCTCTTCAACCTTCCGCACTTTACACGGCCGGCCAACCCTGAGAGAGAACATTGTGAGATTATCACTTCATCATCAGGTCATCATGACATCATCAGAATCACCATACTGCTCTTACTATTTCAATTTAGCACGGATATGTGTTTATAGTTGTCATACTCTAGTGAATATTTCTCAGAGTAGGTTTATTTTTATTTTTATTAGGTCCATTTCTGCATAAGCACATACCTTAAAGTCTTGGCTACAGATAAGCCATAGAACATTTCTACCATTATTGCCCAGGAAAAGAAAATACAGTTCATTGAACACAAGTTTACCTTTTGTAACAACTTGCCCCAATAGCAAGACATGTTGTCACAGTATAGGGGGTAAGTTGCGACATTGGAACCTGGCATTAGCCAGTGGTTGGGGACATGTTCCCCTGTCACCACACTACCAAAACCAAAAACAACCTAATATAGGCTTTTTTTGTGTGTGTGTGTGCAAGATTTAAGAAGTAAAACAATTATGAGGCACAAAACAGTTCACGAAACAACAAAAATGGAAAAGGTAAAGTACAAAAATATCAATATAAAAATATTGCAATTAATACATTTTATAAATGTATCACATTTAAAACAAGTGTGACAACCTGCCCCAATAAAAATGTGACAACATGACCTGTACCGACTTTCATGACAAATACCTTCGTCCTAAAAAAAAAATCTGCCTTCATAATATACAGTAGTTGACCCCTGCTGTAATGTATGGCAGTGTGGTTTGATTATGTTCATTTATTGAAGAGCAATAACAAAATTATGATGAGAGAGAAAATTTATGTTGGGACGGTAAAATTCACAAAAAAATATTCTAATTTCAGAGGGTTTTGAACTAAGTGCTTGAACCAATAAAAAAAATAAAATAAATACAAATAAAAATAAAATAACCTTGCTAGAGAAAACACCTTTGTGTGATTGGACTTTGGCTCCAAATCTTATCATTACTGAGACTTTGCCCTTGTGACATTTTCCCAAGATGACTCTCCTATATTTGTATGTAGTATTTAACTAGCATGTATACTGTGCATGGTGTGGAAATTTTCTATAAAGTGGAATAACCAGATGACTTTCTACATTTGCCAAAATGTGCAGTATAAAACAGAGCACATTGTCTAGCATCTCGTATCTCAAAATGCACTTGTCTTGCAGTTGAACCGAAAATAGTAACAACAACAATTTTTAAAATCTCTTTCCAGACTCATTATTTAATTTTGCATGAAAAATGCATAATAACCGCATTTATTTTAGATGATAGCTAAACACCACTCGCAGAATTAAATACGCACTTACAGTACAGGTGTCATGTGACAACAATGTAGCATTCTACTGTTTGAAATTTTATTGTTGCTTATTAAAGGTCTCTTATATACAGTGCTTAATTCTGATCGACCAATTGTGAAATTCAGCCGTGAAATATTTCTGCCCATAGCAACACAATGACATACTACCACTCTTACTATTTTTGCCATATATAGCTATGGCAGAAGGAGTATTAATATGGTAGTATGCCATTCCGAACTCAGCCTTAGTTTCTTACATCATTGTGCTCTACTCTGTCTCTCTGCAGTCCCTTCTAGTAAGCTACTAAAATAATTTCAACTCAAATCAATATTTCAAGTCCAAATTATTATTTACTTGCTAAGTAGCTGTGTTGTCAGTGGACGTCCTGTACAGTCAGCTGTCATTATAGCAAAGGTTTAATAATGTTGATAATGACCAGCTGACTGTATATTATCCCTTACATACTGCACAGTGCACATAAAAAAAAAAAAGGAAAAAAAAAAAAAGTTAGGCAGTAAACAGTAAGCAGTCACTAGTGTAACATTTTGAACACCCCACCAAATGTTTTTTTTAAGGGCTCGCTAGTAAATGTTTCTGGAAAGATCCCTTTAGCTGATATAAGGATCATCAACATAATTTTCGTATAAAGCCGAGATATGATCTGGCATATTTGTATTGTGTTATATAAAGCCAAAACATTAACATTTTTAATCCTTTCATAGTAGTAAACAGAAAAATCTCAAGGTTAAAAATATGAATTTAAGATATGCAAATCCCCAGAATAAATAATACAAGAAAATATATCCTCAGAGATACTGTTTAAAACTTCAACACCATATGAGAGATATAATAATAAAGCACAAGCTTTCTTTGCTTAAGTAATCCTGAAACATGTTTATGTGGAACATTAAACTTTGTTGATTAGAGTCCTTTCACCAACAGCACAAGTGAGAGGAATTATGTGTAACCAGTTCAGAATCAGTTTGCCCTCAGTAAACAATGAATCAGCCTGATGTAATAGTGTGTGAGAGAGTGTTGAGTCGTGTAGAGGATGTGTCAGTGCAGCTGTTTATACTGGCGTGTTTGTTTGCATGTGTGTGTCAGAGAACAGAGCAGAGTGTGTGTATATGTGTTAATCTCATAAAACCTGTCTTATTTAACACCAAAATCAAATGAAGTAAGAAAGAAATTATATTTTGCATAAAGACAATGAGTATATTTCCGTTAAGATGTGCCCATAAAGTGTTCTTAACACTTTACAATGAAGTGAACATTAGTTAATGCATTACGATGAACAATAATTGTTTAATTGTTTATTAATCTTGGTTTATGTTAAGTAAGGAATAATTGATGATGGTCCGTTGAATTATTGAAAAATAATGCACACCCCGAGGTGGTAATATAGTCACGCCGTTACACTTCAGGTGTGCATTATTTTTTAATAATTCAATGTGCCTGAGTCAATTATTCTGCTTATACCACGGTTACCACACCTCAAGACATCATTCAGGGTTTTATCTCATGACATTTTATGGTTTTCGTCCCTAAAACACTCATGTGAATGGAACTACTTTCTTCCGCCGCTGATTTAGCATCTTGTTTTGATGCAGCCCAAGCCTCCGTTGCTAGTTCGAAAACGTCACTTTAGAACTAGCAACGGACACTTGCGCTGCTAATGAGTGTGTGTGTGTGTGTATGTGTGAAGGAAAAATTAGAGAGATTAGTGTGTTGAACTACCTGTGTTTGCTGGCTGAGGCTCTCGTCAGCAGTTACATTGCTTCAAATTGCCAAGACGTAAGTTTAAGCAGCAAGTGTGGTTGTGTCGCCATGCTTGTATATAGTTTTCCTGTTGCTACACAAGTTGTATGTCTGGTGGAGTGGCATGCAAATTCCACTCGCCAATTCCCATTGGCATTTTTTCAAAATCTAAGGTGTTTGCGGCTCCCAAGAGTGACCCCTAGTATCACTACATCGACACAACGTCTCGTTCCCTCCATCAAGTAACCAGGATGTTACTCATATTTTGACTAGTGCGTCATTTACTTCAAGTTCACCCGTTCATCCGCTTCACAGTGCAGATGTACGTTGTTATATTACATACAGTATATGTTGTGGATATAGTGATTAAACTCCTGTATAATAGGATGCATTTTAATGAGGTATTTACCCCATTTTGAAGCAGTTTATTTTGCTGGTGTCAGCGCATTTGACTCATGCAGCTTAAGCGGAGAAATCCCTAACATACTGGATTAATGAATAAGATGAATACATATCTAATATCTTCTTCTATAAACAGATATTTCTTCTTCTGTTTATATCTTGCACTCTTAAAGGTACAGTATGTAATATAATTACTGTACTAAAGCATACAATTATCATAATATGTTATCAGAGATATAGGAAACATGCTAAGTTGAAATACTGGTTTCTCAGAAAACAATGCTACAGCCAATACATTCTACTTTGAAATGTCCGTTCCAGGCCGGAATTTCTGTTTGTGTTTTGGCCTGTGTGATCCCGCCCACTGCCAATTTGGACTGCAGTACCCATTTTAAACTCTTGATGTCAATGTTACATATTGCTCCTTTAATATCTTGCAGTATAATTTTTATCTCTTCATATTTTAGTCAACATTATACTTCAATATAATTATTTATTTATCGTCATGATGTGCCTTTTTCGTCTCATCTTTGTTATCGTTGACAAAATAAAAAAAAACCTTCGTCAACAAACATTTTCGTCAGTGATTTCGTTGATGAGATTAACACTGTTTAGAACGTCTATCAACAAATCAGAATCAAGCATTACAAACCCTTGGTATAAATTACAAATAAACAATTTTTCATGGTTAGTTCAAAATACACTAATTTTAATATGTACAAAGTTTAATAGAATAAATTTAAATGCAGAAATTAAAATTAACCAAGATTAATCTAAAATGACATTAATGTCCCATTTGTTAACATTAGTAAACATCAACATAAATAAAAACAACACTTTAACAGCATTTATTAATCTTGGTTAGTGTTAATTTAAACATATACCAATACATTTTTTTTAAATTAAAAGTTGTATATGTTAACATTAGTTAATGCACTATGAACTAACATGAACTAACAATAAACAATTGAATTTTTATGAACTAATATAAACAAAAATGAATATTGTACAAAATATATTTTTAATTGTTCATTGTTTGTTCATGATACCTAATGCATTAACTAACAAATGTAACAAATGCAACCTTGTAAAGTGTTACCATAAGTTCTTTAAAAGTATTGTTCATTGTTAGTACATGTTAACTATTGCATTATCCTTATTTTAAAGTGTTAGAGATTTTTTTGCATTGTGACTTTAGGTTTTCATGACAATGAAACACATGTCCCCCGAATTCTCAATAACGTAATGAAAAAAAGCCCTATTATTCGCACTGTAAAGTATTTATACATAATGGACATATTTTTGTACTTTATGCTGATTTAAATAATAATATAAAAAAAAGGTCACAGTGTTACAGTAATGAGAATCACCACCGGAAATAATGGGAATATTAAAAAGGTGCATTAACCCTTTCAGCTCTGAAGGTGTTTTTAAAGATTTCCTGTTTCAGTGGCATACCCAAAATTAAAGGCTTTTAAAAAACAAAACAAGGAGGGTCACGTGTTTGGTATCATTGTAAAGAAAACTTTTCCCATTTTTTTTAATGATATAGATTATGATAAATTCTGAGACTCTCCGCCTGAGAAACAGCTGAAAACAATCACAAAGAAATTTGGAAAATATGACTGATCATGCAAAAAAATCTGTCTTTTATTTAAGGATAGTGATTATATGAAGCCATTTATTATCACATAGTTGTTTGGCTCCTTTTTAAATCATAATGATAACAGAAATCACCCAAATGGCCCTGATCAAAAGTTTACATAACCTTGAATGTTTGGCCTTGTTACAGACACACAAGGCGACACACAGATTTAAATGACAATTAAAGGTTAATTTCCCACACCTTTGGCTTTTTAAATTGCAAATAGTGTCTGTGTATAAATAGTTAATGAGTTTGTTATCTCTCACGTGGATGCACTGAGCAGGCTAGATACTGAGCCATGGGGAGCAGAAAAGAACTGTCAAAAGACCTGCGTAACAAGGTAATGGAACTTTATAAAGATGGAAAAGGATGTAAAAAGATATCCAAAGCCCTGAAAATGCCAGTCAGTACTGTTCAATCACTTATTAAGAAGTGGAAAATTCAGGGATCTCTTGATACCAAGCCAAGGTCAGGTAGACCAAGAAAGATTTCAGCCACAACTGGACTTATGCAAGGATCCTATTTGTGGACTTCAGCTCAGCCTTCAATACCATCATTTCTGATCTTCCCTCAAACAAACTGACCCAGCTCTCCGTGCCCACCCCAATCTGTCGATGGATCACCAGCTTTCTGACAGATAGGCAGCAGCTAGTGAGACTGGTGAAACTCACATCCGGGACCCTCACTATTAGCACTGGTGCTCCTCAGGGATGCGTTCTCTCTCCACTGCTCTTCTCCCTGTACACGAATGACTGCACTGCAAAGGACCCCACTGTCAAGCTCCTGAAGTTTGCAGACAACACCATGGTCATCTGCCTCATCTGCGATGGTGACGAGTCTGCAAACAGACGGGAGGTTGAACAGTTGTCTGTCTGGTGCGGTCACAACAACCTTGGGCTGAACAAGCTCAAAACAGTGGAGATAATAGTGGACTTCAGGAGAACCCCCCCCCCCCCCACCACCACCACCATTCTGAACAGCACTGTGGCAGCAGTGGAGTCATTCAGGTTCCTGGGCTCTACCATCTCTCAGGACATGAAGTGGGACACCCACATAGACTCCATTGTGAAGAAGGCTCAGCAGAGGTTGTACTTCCCTCGCCACCTGAGGAAGTTCAACCTGCCACAGGCGCTGCTGACACAGTTCTACATGGTCGTCATTGAGTCTGTCCTGTGTACATCTATAACTGTCTGGTTTGATGAAGCCACCAAATCAGACAGAAGGAAACTACAACGGACAGTCAGGACTGCTGAGAGGATTACTCGTGCCCCCCTGCCCACCCTCCAAAACCTGTATGTCTCCAGAGTGAGGAAACGTGCAGGTAGAATCACTCTGGTCCCCATACACCCTGTCCACTCCCTCTCTGAGCTGCTGCCCTCTGGCCAGCGCTTCAGAGCACTGAGCGCCAGGATATCCAGGCACAAGAACAGTTTTTGCCCTCAGGCCATTTTCCACATGAACAATTAAACTGCCCCATGACTCCCCCATAGTGCAATAATGTAAATACCTATCTCATGTGCATACGTAAATTCACATATTTAATTCAATAACTGTACATACCCCTACCTTGCACATACATTACCACTTGCACATGTATATACACCATTTAGTTATATGTCCTATTATCTGTATGCCTATTTATACTCTTACCTTGTTTTATATTCTGTGTCTCACTGTAATGTTCTGTGTGCACTTGTTTCTCCTATCACCAAAAAATTCCTGTGTCCAAAATCCTCTCCAAACAAATAAACATAATCATTGTACTTAAGAACTTATTACAAATGCAAACAAAACAATGACTAAAGGTTTGCATAGCATGGATGACATGATTTTAGTAATGAGATTTCACAGAATGATGTAGATTCTGTGCCATTTGAGTCATAATTGAGTTTGTGTCATGTACTTTGTGCCATCTCCTGGTGGCCATATGTAACACTGTGCTTTGTGTGGATTATCTAATGATCTATGCATCATATTACCTTGTGTGGGCTCATTTGAAAGATAATCTTCAGTTATTCTATCTATTTAGGCTGTCTCAATTGTTTCTGTCTCTATATGTAGTCTCAGACTGACTCAATGTTCAGTGGGGGGCTCTGTGGGGGCCATGACATCTGTTGCAGGGCTCCCTGTTCTTCTATTCTAATCTTTTCTATTTGCAAAAGTAATGTTTGGGAGTCTAACATTTATATTTCCTATTGACACACTAAAGCTGAAGATATAAATAACCATCCTAAGACAAATGCTTTTGTGGAACATCTTATGTGCCTAAGACTTTTGCACAGTACTGTATACTTAGCTATCACTCGCTATATTTGTGTCTGTGAGTAAAAAAAATAGGCTGGTTGTATTCTACTCTTTGAGCGCTTTCCAACAGCACATGACACATGGCTATTTGAAAAGTTTGATGTTTTTACTTATGTAGGATTTTAAGTGCACCAGGCAACGAAACATTCCAAAGGACACACAAAGCAATAAGCAGAACCTTCTGGAAGAATAACCTTAGGGCCTTTCCAGGCCAAAAAACATCCTGGTTACTTGCGTAACCTCCGTTCCCTGATGGAGGGAACGAGACGTTGTGTCGATGTAGTGACACTATAGGTCACTCTTGGGAGCCCGAAACACCTCTGGTTTTTGATAAAAGGCCAATGAAAATTGCCGAGTGGTATTTGCATACCACTCCCCCGGACATACTGGTATAAAAGGAGCTGGTATGCAACCACTCATTCAGGTTTTGTGCTGAGAAGCCGAGACAAGGTCCCGGCCATTTCAGCAGTTAGTTCAGCATTGTGGCAGGAGGGACACAATGTCTCATTCCCTCCATCAGGGAACGGAGGTTACGCAAGTAACCAGGACGTTCCCTATCTGTCACTCACTCGACATTGTGTCGATGTAGTGACACTAGGGGTCCCTATACGAAATGCCACAACTGGCTGAACTGTGTTACATAAACTGGCGGTGTGTGTCGGGCAGACCACTGTGTGCCTTGTAGCCAGCACACCAGGCCGACACGTAACCTCCCCCAACGCTGCTATAGTGTCGAACGGCCCTTTGGGGACAAGTCGACTGCCCAAAAGATAGAGACAGGCTAGCCCAGTCGAGGCCTCTTATTCTCTTTTTTTCCTCTCCCCCAAAAAAAGGAATTAACCGACTGGGGCCACCAGGTCTACGTCGGGGGGTGTCCCTCCCAAGGGGAAGACACCACAGAGACCACACCCTCCCCAGAGGGGGGGGGGGGGATTTTGAGTGGAAATACGTCACATGGTCTTGCCGAGATTTGTCGGAAGTATGTCATGTGGAGAAGTCCCATGGAAGGTCCTACCCTACGGGGGAGGAGTTTCTACAAGCATGGTGACTGGGGCAGAGGGGCCTCTACCTAAGGAAGATGCAGTTTACCAACAGGGAAATGAATTAGCGGAAGATATATGTCGCACGGGGTTACCTATGGGGAACCAACATATGTGGAGCACCTACCCCAGTACAGGGCTTAGTTAGCACATGTACTGCGCCAGCAGCGAGTTTCTCCGTGAACTCGTCTGCCACAGGGCTCAGAGGAAATCATCCAGGGAACACAGTTTGTGAACACTACTGGGAGTCAACACCGGATGTCTTCAGCTCAGAGGAGGTGATAGGCGCTATGCGCAAGCGATACACCTGGCCAGCTGTCCCGGACTTATCTGCTTGTGCCTGCCACTACACGGGACGAAACCGGTCCCACCCGGAGATTGTAGAACCTCACAAAGGTGTTGGGTGTTGCCCAGCCCACTGCTCTGCAAATGTCTGTTAGAGAGGCGTCACTGGTCAAGGCCCAGGAGGCTGCTACACTCCTGGTAGAATGGGCTCGTAGCCCTGCAGGGGGCGGCACGTCCTGGGCGTGATATGCCACTGTTATGGCGTCAATGAGCCAGTGGGCGTTCCTCTGCTTGGAGACAGCGCTTCCTTTCCGCTGTCCACCAAAGCAGACAAAGAGCTGCTCAGAGACTCTAAAGCTCTGCATGTGATTTAAATAGATGTGTAAAGCGCACACCGGACACAGCAACGTCAGGGCTGGGTCTGCCTCCTCCTGGGGCAGCGCTTGCAGGTTCACCACCTGGTCCCTAAAAGGGGTCGTGGGAACCTTGGGCACATAGCCCGGTCGGGGTCTCAGGATCACACGAGAGTAGCCCGGACCGAACTCCAGGCAAGTTTCGCTGCAGAGAACGCTTGCAGGTCTCCTACCCTCTTGATGGAAGTGAGCGCAGTCAGGAGGGCAGTCTTCAAAGAGAGTGCCTGAAGCTCAGCTGACTGCAGGGGCTCAAAGGGGGCTCTCCACAGACCCTGAAGAACTACAGAGAGGTCCCATGAGGGAACGAGGCACGGTCTGAAGGGATTCAACCTCCTGGCGCCTCTCAGGAACCTGATGATCAGGTCGTGCTTCCCTAAGGACTTACCGTCCACTGTGTCATGGTGTGCCGCTATAGCGGCTACATACACCTTCAAGGTGGAGGGGGACAGCCGCCCTTCCAACCTCTCCTGCAGGAAGGAAAGCACCAATCCTACTGCGCATCTCTGGGGGTCTTCGCGTCGGGAAGAACACCACTTAGCGAACAGACGCCACTTCAAGGCATACAGGCCCTAGCCTGAGAGATCGTGTTTACCACCGCAGGTGGTAGGCCGCTTAAGTCTTCCACGTCCCGTCCAGGGGCCAGACATGGAGATTCCAGAGGTCTGGTCGTGGGTGCCAGATGGCGCCCCGTTCCTGAGAAAGAAGGTCCTTCCTCAGGGGAAATCGCCAGGGGGGGCTGTCACGAGGAGCGTGAGGTCC
This sequence comes from Myxocyprinus asiaticus, assembly GCF_019703515.2. Lineage (NCBI taxonomy): Eukaryota > Metazoa > Chordata > Actinopteri > Cypriniformes > Catostomidae > Myxocyprinus > Myxocyprinus asiaticus. Next base: position 2,399,796 of record NC_059362.1, read on the forward strand.
GAGAACCATGTCTGGGTGCTCCTCGTCCTCCCTGACCTTGCACAGAGTCACTAGGGGAAATGCATATTTGCGAAGTCCAGGGGGCCAGCTGTGTGCCAGCGCATCTATACCGAGAGGTACCTCGGTCAGGGCGTACCAGAGCGGGCAGTGGGAGGATTCTTGGGAAGCAAACAGGTCTACCTGTGCCTGCCCGAATTGACTCCAAATCAGCTGGACCACCTGAGGATGGAGTCTCCACTCTCCCCTGAGGGTAACCTGCCGTGACAGCGCATCCGCTGCAGTGTTGAGGTCGCCCGGGATGTGAGTGGCTTGCAGCGACTTGAGGTGCTGCTGACTCCAGAGGAGGAGACGGCGGGCGAGTTGTGACATACAACGAGAGCGTAGACCACCTTGACGGTTGATAAATGCTACCGTTGCCGTGTTGTGTGTCCGAACTAACACAGGCTTGCCCTGGATAAATAGCCGAAACCTCCGCAGGGTGAGCAAAATTGCCAGCAACTCGAGGCAGTTGATGTGCCAACGTAGCCGCGGGCCCGTCCAGGAGCCGGCAGCTGTGTGCCCGTTGCATACAGCACCCAGGCCCGTTTTGGAGGCGTCTGTCGTAACCATGATGCGCCTGGAGACCTGCTCTAGGGGAACGCCTGCCCATAGAAATGTGAGGTCGGTCCAAGGGCTGAAGAGGCGGTGACAGACCGCCGTGATGGCCACGCGATGAGTCCCGCATGCCCATCTCGGGACTCGAGTCTGGAGCCAGTGCTGAAGCGGTATCATATGCATCAAACTGAGCGGAGTGGCCACCGCTGAGGATGCCATATGCCCCTGGAGCCTCTGAAACAGTTTCAGTGGAACCGCTGTCTTCTGTCTGAACGCCTTCAAACAGGTCAGCACCAACTGTGCACGCTCGTTCGTGAGGCGCGCCGTCAACGAGACTGAGTCTAACTCCAAGCCAAGAAAAAAGATGCTCTGAACCGGGAGGAGCTTGCTCTTTTCCCAGTTGACCCGAAGCTCTAGTTGGCTGAGGTGCGGGAACACCAGGTCCCTGTGTGCACACAACACATCCCGAGAGTGAGCTAGGATTAGCCAATCATCGAGATATTTGAGGATGCGAATGCCAACTTCCCTTAAAGGGGCAAGGGCTGCCTCTGCGACATTCGTGAAGATGCGAGGTGACAAGGACAGGCCGAAAGGGAGGACCTTGTACTGATACGCCCAACCCTCGAATGCAAACTGCAGGAAGGGTCTGTGTCATGGTAGAATCGAGACGTGGAAGTACGCGTCCTTCAGGACTACCGCCGCGAACCAATCTTGATGCCAGATGCTCGCTTGAATGCGTTTTTACATCAGCATCTTGAACGGGAGTCTGTGTAAAGCCCGTTTCAGGTCCAAAATTGGCTGCAACCCACCACCTTTCTTCGGTACAATGAAGTCAATCGCATCCTTCCGTAGGAGGGTAGTGATCTCCGCGTGCAAGGTACCGGCATTCTCGCCCTTCACCGAAACATGAAGTGGACACCGCTGAAACTGGGCGGACGCCTGGCGAACTGAATCGCGTAGCCGAGTCGGACGGTCCGGATCAGCCATCGCGATGGGTTGGAAAGCGCAAGCCACGTGTCCAAGCTCCGGGCGAGGGGGACCAAGGGGACAATCTCATCGGACGTACCGGCGGGTGGGGCCTCACGGCGGGGCGGAGCCTGAGGTGCCGCGCCGTGTCGTGGCTGTGCTGAGTTCAGGGACATCAAAGCACTTACCTGGCTCCTTGTGACCACCCCCGGAACAGCCTGGGACGGGGGAGGAAGAGGCCTGTCCTCGTGACCCATGGAGACAGTCACATCGGGGGTGGATTTGTGCCACAGCTGGGCGCGCAGGGGTGGGGAGACCGCCGCTGGAGCACCAAACCTGCCAAAATGGAACGGTGGATGGTGGTTGTGATGACAGCCATGCACACCGGGTATGTGACTCAGGGAACAAGGAAACCGCTCTTTTGCTGAACTCTTGGGTACCGCAGCCACTTGGGCATGCGGTGAAATTAAATGAAAAGGCAACAAAAGATTCTCCTCCCGGCCCTCAACCGGGGATGGAGTGGTCTGCTTACCAGCTCCAAAACAGTGGGTTTCATCGTCCCTGGGTCGCCCATCTCAAGGGCGTTTCGAAGCCTTTTGCGGGTTCTTGGCGGCCGGCCGTGAGACGGGTGGCGTCTGCTTCCTGCGGTGGGCTCCACGCCGGGGCCGGGCCGCAGGGGTGGGCTGCGGCGAAGCCGGTGCAGTCACCGCAGGGGGACGCCCTTGGCGACAAGCAGGCAGGGTGCGGGATCTTGAGCTGCTGGGCAAAGTCCTCGACGGTGTCACTGAACAGGCCAACCTGGGAAATGGGGGCACCAAGGAACCGTGCCTTCTCAGCCTCTCCCATCTCAACCAGGTTGAGCCAAAGGTGGCGCTCCTGGACCACCAAGGTGGACATAGCCCGCCCGAGAGACCGTGCCGTGACCTTCATCGCCCAGAGAGCGAGGTCGGTCACCGAGCGCAGCTCCTGCATCAATCTCGGGGTGGAACTACCCTCGTGCAGTTCCTTTAGCGCCTTGGCTTGGTGGACTTGCAGGAGAGCCATGGCATGCAAGGCGGAGGCGGCTTGTCCAGCGGCACTGTAGGCTTTGGCCGTCAGGGACGACGTAAACCTACAGGCCTTGGGCTCCGAACAAGAGGTCGAACTCGCCATGAGACGAGCTGGCGGACACAATCGTGACAGCGATCGTGACCATCAAAAGGCGAGAGATAACGTCCGCAACCAGGAATAACACACAAATGGAAAGGCATCTTTAAAAAGACGCGTCTTTATAAAGACGTTCTGCGTGTGCCGCTCTTTTAGAGAAATATACTCTTTTATTTCTGCCGAAGCACCCAGGGGCGTTCTCTGCAGTGCACCAGTGCAGAGGAGGGAGAAACCGCTGAAATGCGCCGTCAGATCCAGCAGAGGTGAAGGAACAGTCATGAAATTCAGCTCAGTGAACATCGACCGTTCGGCTCCGAAGAGAAAATCTGAATGAGTGGTTGCAAATACCACTCGCCAATTTTCATTGGCCTTTTATCAAAGACCAGAGGAGTTTCGGGCTCCCAAGTGTGACCCCCTAGTGTCACTACATCGACACAACGTCGAGTGAGTGACAGATAGGGAACTGTGAATCTATACATTTGGTGCCAAAAAGTCTGAGGCGCCCTCTCCCAGTCCCATCCTGCATAACATAACTAAACAAAAGAACTGTCAGAAAGATTGCACTCCACTCGAGGAGTCCCCTTTTGGGAGACTAAAGCTCCTTTTAGGTTGTTGATTTGAGATAATTAACGAGTGCCAAATGGTTGGTCAGGAGACTAACCATTCTGCTAAAACAGCAAAACCACATGATTTAAAACAAAAGGGCCATTGGTCAAGGAGGCCTTGCACCCCACAGGACAGTGGTGTAGGGCAGACTCAGTATGATCTTCTGAACTTTTCCACGCAGACACCAAATTTTTGACTCTATGCATCTCAACCCAAGATGCCCAAGCTCTCTGTTGGACCAAACGTACAATATAATTTTATACACCAGGCTTAGCCTGACTATATCATTTACATTAACAGATAATCAAGCATCACCATGCTCTAAGTTAATGGAGTAACCATTATAACTTTTAATCTGGTATCCTATTTGGAAGCTCTCAGTCCAGGTACAAAGGAGAGGGAGGTCCCCTCTTCTTCTTGAAGTTACACTCAAGAGAGCATGATCTGAAGCCTTTAAATTTCAAGACTGGGAGAAATATTTCAAGAAATATTTATTAATATTTTCCCTTTTAAATACATGGAACTAATGCTGTTCTTGTCTTTCTCATATGTATATCTACCTTTGAGATTGTCAGACTACCTCACGTAATGTTTATGTATATTTGGGTTATTTGCAGTTATATATTTTCCTATGAAATTCATGATTAAAATGTTCACTTTTTGAGCGGGAAACAGAAATCTTCACACACAATGGGCCATAAATTAATTATCTTGAGGGGAGGACAGAAATGACCATGTGACCCAGCAAAAGACACTTCTGATTGGCTCAAGACACCTTTGGGGTGCGGCCAACCTCAACTCAACAAAACCTCTCCTCCCAGGACGAACTTGGCTTGTTCTCTTCCCTCGTGGCTCTTAGCCCTTCCTCATCTGGTTTCACGTCGGCACCCCTCTGCCAGGTTTCACACAACGTAGGATCTAGGAAAGCTCGGAATGAAAAGTTCAGAGGAAGCCCTTCTCTTCTCTGTGCTACGACTCACCAACGTGGTGGGGAGTCGCGAGTCTCCCTTGCAGGAGGCCTCGCTTCAAAGCGCCGACTCATCATTCCAATCCACGATCATAACAGAGGTCCAAAACATCGATGGAACAAACAGAAATTTCTAAAAAGAGCCAAAGAACCAAAGCAACGCAAGCAAATGCAAGTACATCTCGAAACATTTGCTGAAAGTGCTAGTGTCTCTTTAATTTAATTTGAGTAACCCGACAGCAAATCGATGGTTCTCAAGGCATTGTAAATAGACTCCATAAATAAAAATGTCTCTGTACAGATCATTTCATTCACGTTCTGTTACAGCTCACTCACCAGCCTGTTGTTTATGTTTGTCTATATGTGTTAGTTACTTTGATGTTTTAGATTAGCAATAAAGTCTTGTTTGTATTCAAAGATAATTTGACTGGAATTTTGTTAAATAATCTCGTCATTTCTGCGCTCTGAAGCTCGAACCATATCTTAAACTATTTGTGATATTATTTTCAATAGCCATGCAAATAGTTTTATTCTAAAGAGTTAACAGATGTGTCATATCAACTCAGCATGGCCAAGTGATTAGACGTATACTATAATTCTTTCATTAAGTGAATTAATCATAATTCCCTTATGAAGCTAATTCCTTACGTATTAATTGTGATCGGATACAACGAGCCTGTTACATTGCATTTTAAATAGTGGAGAATCTTTATTCAGACTTCTAATATGATCAGTTGTCATTTATCCTATTTATAATGGTGGTCAAATGTGGCTAATTCCATTATACAATTTCCTACATATTATTGGTGAAGGGACGCAGGCACTTCAGTCCATACCGTGTGCATTTATACTACCAAATTCCCTTACACTGATTACAATAATATGTACAGTGCATTTTTATAAAAGGTGTCATGAATTGGATTTTTTTTAATTTTATAACGTTCCTTGAGATCCACTTATAATGTTAGTGTGATTTTTTTCATTAAAAGTAATTATAATTTAGGAATAATTGGTCATATTCTATCCAGTTTTTGTGCCTCTGATTCAAATGCTCTGTTTTTTGGGACGTGTGTTCCTGAAGACTTCAGTGTAAACGCCCACTGCTGTGATTGGATAACATCTTTGCATGAGGATAAGTGTAAATGCCTCCACCATTACGCATGTGTGGGGTTGTTTTGAAAATTTCGGATGGTTAAAAAAATGACAACCAGAGGAATTCATCCATACATGTTTGAGCCAGAGCCTGATCCCGAATTAACCCCCTCCACAAACACCATGGATACTGCAGTCTGTGACAGCGTGGTAAGTAATCACTGTAATTTACTTGTCTATTTGTGTAATAGGTATTACTTTTATTCTTGTTTAAACCAAGATGTGACATAATGGTGTGTATCTTGTTACACAGTTGGGGCATATTCCAACGGTGAAACATTTCCGTGTTTTACAAATGCTGAGTAACGCATGACAGTACCAAACAAAGTGTAAATACATGGTGCTATCACGTTTATAACTGTGAAAGGATACACTTACTGTGCAACATGTAAATGTATACAGGATACATTCACCGGTGTTTGTCGCATTGTCGTTCGTCATATAATCATCTTTCATAATATATTCAGTGTAGTTACAAATGCATACGTTGTTCATTACAATGAGTCATGTTTTCATTAAAAAGGAAAGAGATTGTCTAAATATATTGATATCAATCCTCTTTAAGTGCATTTGTGGCAATTGTGCCATCATGCCAACAGAACAACAAAATATATGCTGCTTAGAGATCCCTGTGCATTAAAACTAATACACGAGCATCTAAAATCACTAGGATCAAATCAAATACTTAGTACACATCTAACAGTCTGTAACATATGAAGCAAAACAAATAACATGGATACTCACACTTGTTTGTTGGGTCCAATATAGTTGGCACTGCATCAACTTTTAATTTAAGTCTCTTTGCGAAGCCTGCTTCAAACTGTGTATTGTTTGTGAAAGAATCATCGGTAAAATGAAGCGAGCAAACAAACACGTTCTTACCGACGCGATCCGGGACTTCATTAAAAATAAACGTCAGCCACTCTTTCTTAATGTTGGGATCCTTGCGAAGCAAATGCAAGAAATCTAGTTTCCCACAACCTGGCACTGCACAACATCTTGACATCTTTGTGGCCATCGTGACACACCTCCTGTTGCTCCAAATATAATCTCACCGCTCTACTCTAACTGCAAGACCGGTGGGCGGGCCTAAGTAGTGTTGACGATAAAGTAGGCGTTGATCTGTTTATGCAGAGGCTGGCCTGTGCTGATGTAATATCTCACTATGACATATTAGTGAGGAGGAAGTAGAGAACAAGCCATTTTGGCACCTTGGTTTCAGTAAAGCCTTTTTTTGGACTAACGAAGAAGTTTTCAGTTCTGAAATTTACAGTGCTATGAACTCTTATATGTCAAGATATCATGGTAAGTTTGATTTTCCAATTCATATAAATTATCAAAACTGAACACTTCTAATTTGTCTGCAAATTTCAAAGCACTTGTTCAGTTTTGGTCATAATGCCTACATGCATTGGAAAGTAGAGCTTTGAAGCTTTCAAACAATACCTAATTTGTGTTGGTCAAGACTGTAGTTATTCATATTTTGACAATCTTTTTTTCTCGCGGGCGCACCCAGCTTAAAGGGTTCATAAGAATTTGAGTGCAATGGGAATAATATCACAATGTAAAAAAATCATGACAGTCTTAAAATATGTTTCACAGTGGTGGATTCTAAAATGGAACAGAAAATCTCTTATGATATGAAGAAAAAAAAAAAAAAAATCATCCAATTCTGCTTTAGCATTCTTTACTGCAGGAGCATATCTAAAGAAGGGATACTAAATAGACCTTTTAATACAGTAGACCTTACTTTTTAGTTGTCCGAATTAGGAGAACGCATTTTGAATCATTCATCAATGTTATTAAAATTCACAAAATGATGGATATTTCTGGTTAATGCAAACTCTTGGTTTCTGCAAAGGTTTCTATCTCATCTATATAACATCTTGAATTTTCCCTTGTCACTGTCACCTTTGGCTTGCTCGCTTGCTCAGTGCTGCTTTGGAAAAATATATATTTGTTGTTTTGTAAAAAGTGCTATAAAAGACATTTTTATTTACTTAAAAATACCTGGACATCTCATAAGAAACCGTATGGGTCTAATCTTTAATGTCAAACCAGCTGATGACTGGCCAGCATTATCAGTTGACCTTCATAGATCAGAGACCATCTGATCGTGAATGACATAAAGAGATGGAAAAACTAATCACACACTGAGTGACTAAAGCTAACCTTCGCTTGGTTTCTGTGCCAACAGGCTTCTTTACTGGCGTTTCCATGGCAGCGGTTGCCGTGCTGGGTTTCTCCGGCTGAGATGGGGCAGAGGTGATGGGTTTGCTAGACAACGATAAATGAAAACGTGATTAAAATTGTGCAAAAGGCAAGACATGACAAACTCCTCAATTTTATCTGAAACAGAACAGGTGTGGCTTTCAGAGGTTGAGGTGAGGTAATAAGCCAAACAAAAGTGTAAATGTACATGAGCAAGTGCTACTCTTTAGTGAGCTCACCTTCTGGGAAATACATATACCAATTAAAATAGCAGATTATAATTAAAGCAGCCATGTTATACTCTTATGTAACATTTTATTTCTTCATTCATTTTAAGTTTTTTTGAACCATTGATTTGGATTTCCGTGACAATTTCCCACCCTCTCTCTGACCCTTACAATGAAACAGGCAGTTTTAGCTATCATACATTTAAGAGTTCAACATGTATATGACCTCTGTTATGATTGGCTAACCTCTGAATGTAAAATGAGTATCAACACCCCCACTGAATCCTGAATAGGTGTTGATATGTAAAGGTTTCAGCTTTCAAAGCTATGCAAAGTCTTAGCTTTCAAATTTTGTCAATGTTATCATATTTCATACTATAAATGTTCTTATGCACTTAAATGCTGTACTTCAAAATCACTTTAGCTGCTATCAATTCAGATGGGAGTGCTGCATATCCAGTATAGCATCTCTCCGATCAGCCCTCCACTTTACTAAAACAACATCAGAGGCGCAATAGGCATCATCTGTAATGTAATCAGCAAATCAGATGTCAATGATATCAACAACTTTCACCTAATGGTACATTGCTTCAGGAAAGTAACCAATGTCCATAATGCAGTTAGTAAGCTTGAGAAAATGGACCCTAGAGAAGAACATATGGCTTAAGATTTAAATACCTGTATACCATACAGAGATGAGACAACAGATGTGAAGTGGATACAACTAATTTCAGCGTATTTTAGCTGGTGGATACTGATCTCCATGTGGATGTACAGCAACTCCATCAATAGCTCTGATGTGTGTGTGTGTGTGTGTGTGCAGGTGCATGAGTAAGTGTAAATACATGGAAATGTTTTAAGTATACTTTGTGAGCCCACATTTACTGTATGTGAAATAGACATTGAATGAATTAAAATGCACATCTCAACATACAAGGGCAGTGTCCCTGCATTATATTCTTTTACTTAAACTGTTATTTATGTCTTAATAATTTAATGTATGCTTGAAAATATCTTCCAATTCTGTCAAATAATATCTGAAAATTGTTTGGAATCTTTAGAGGCTGTTTTCTCAAAAACAAGGTTTTATGATAGCCATCATTTAAATGATTATATCTCTGCAACGGTTTGGGATAGAAACATAATTCGATATTTAGAATGCAGAAATCTTCCATTTTATTGTAGTGCATTAATTTCAAAAGGTTGGTTGGCTGCAGGCGCTAATTTCTGGTCATTTTGAAACTATTTTCACAAAAGTGTAACATTTAAATATTCACTTTCTTGACCTACACTGACGGATTCTGTCTGGGCATCTGAATGCTAAAATCTGTTATTGTGAAGAAAACTTTTCATTTTATCTGTCAAAACAAAAATGAAAATCATCTGTTAAAAAATGGTTAGAAATAATACCAAGAAAGCTTTTTTTGTTAATAAATCAATTTAATTTAATAGTGATGGGTATCAGCTATACTGTATTGTTTTATGTAAAACTTTATGTTTTGATGTAAGATTTGTAAGCTATGCTACCTGGCTAACAAATGATTTATAAAAAAACAAATATACACACTATTTACCAACTCAATACCTCTAAATGCATATATATATAACAAAAAATAATATATAATAATAATAATAATATTATTATTATTACTATTATTATTATTATTACTAGTTACTTTCATTTATGTCATTACATTTTTTTTAAATTAATATAAAACAAGTGTATACAAGTACATTTGTTTCATATTAATTCCAAACTGTAAATTAACTAATCAAATTAAAATGTTATCCAGAAATCATTTACTTTGTACTAAACTGACAGTGTATGTTTTTTCAACCTACTATTAAAGTAATAATTTTCAACAAGTCTTTAGAAAGCAGAATGAAATGGTAATAATGTCAAATTCGGAAAATGTCTTAATTAGTTAACATTGTCTGCCCCTAAAAAAAATAATTTAGTCAAATCCTCTGTTTTCTTTCAAATTTTCTGGGACCCCAGTTTAAAAACCCTGGTCTAGCTAACTATACATCCCTAAGTAAAGGGCATTAAAGGTGCTGTACGTGATTTTTTCATGGAAAGTATGCAAAAACTTTTCCTACTCCCTGAAAGATATCACTGAAATAAGTGTCATGAGACATCTCTCTGGTCTCTGTGACAGCTCTAGACTTTCACACTCACAGAGTTCAGGACAGCATCACAGCAATCTGGATGATTTTTATCTGTTATCCGTTAAGTGAAGTTGTTTACCTGCTATAATGCTTGGATATGTTGTCTGGTAGTGTTGTTGAAGCTAATATTGCTTGTCATGCTTTAATTAATCGAACGTTACTCGTGTGTTAACCGATCGCGACGTATCTATGTTGTTGGGGGAAGTTACCTTGACATGTTTACTAATATTGATTACTTCTGAAATTGACTTCTTGTAACTGTTATAATGCATTTTTAAGCATATTATTTTCATGTTTAATAAAGAATAGGCTATTTTATCCCCATCATTATTGAGTCCTTGTTTTATATTTTTAGTTTACAGTGTTTTTGTGTGCATTGCATAGACATAATATTGTAGTATTACGGTTCACTTGCTTTATCAACTGAGGCTGTACAATATAATATAACAATAATAAATTCTTCCATTGAACTCGTATCAGCCTATCACAAGTTTCACCTCTTAAATTGATAAGTGTAGTACAATACAAACGTTAATAGTATATAAAACACTAGAAAATATTATGTATTAAAATATACTGGTAGTGATTGAGTCCCCTGTTCTCTATGTAAAAGTGCTTTGAGTGTAGAGTCAGAAGAGCGCTATTAGCATAAAATTCATTCATTTAAAATATGTTTATCATCATCAAAGCAAGTAATATTTCAGTTTTAAATGTTTAATCATATAACATTATATCAACATGAAAACAGCATGTTATGACTCTGAATATCTCCAGTCATGATCACACACAGGCGATATCCAGGTAAGCTCAAATCATGAGATTCATCCGCCAGAAGAGCAGTGCCGAAACACAACTGACGTAAAGTGTTCTTCCACAAATTGCTTGCAATTTTACCTTTCAACCACAGATGTCGCTAGAGAGCACAAAGTTACATAGTGCAGCTTTTACTGAATCTTAAGTTAGTGTTGACATTGAGCTGTATCAAAGGGGTGAGAGCAGATATGACACTCACTCATCAGTGTTGGCTGAAATCTCAGAGTTTGGTTCTGCTCTGTGTGGCCGACCCACTCCAGTACCCGGCATCTCTCCACTCAAGCGGTCTGGCAGAATCGAATCCTTATTAAGGTTGATGTCAGAGTACGGGCAACCCACAGCACTGAAATGTCAAAAAAGCGGGGGGGGGGTCATCTCTTTTTACAAACATAACTTTGTCTCTTTGTACACAAACATATCACAAAAGTCATTTTTATAATTTTGCTTCTACTAAACTCCAACTTTGTCCACCCAAAGGAGAAGATTGTGTCATTTACGCTCTCTCATTTCGTTCTAAACTCATATGCTGTCACTTTTTTCCTGGAGTACAAAAGTAGAATTTCTGAAGAATCTTTACACAGATCTGTCCAAACAACAACATAGTTACACCGTGACCACGGTCTGTCAAAGCTCCATAAAGGACTAAAAAACAAAAAAGTAGTCGATACAACTTGTGCACTTTACTCCATGACTTCTGAAGGCATACGATAGCTTTGTGTAAGGAACAGACTTAAATTTAAGCCTTTAATCACCGATAGTTTTCCCCTCCGCCAAAAATCATGTCTAGCCCAAATTCAGAATTTAAATATTCAGATATTCTAGATTCAAAAATGTAATTGACACCAAAACAGTATTGCTTCTTGTGTGTAACCGAATGCAATGCGCCATGTTTAAATTCTGTACACGAATGTAGGCTTTGCTTTCCGAGCAAGATTATCAGTCAATAAGGACTTAAATTTTAGTCTGTTCCTCACACAAAGTTAAGGCTTTATAAGACTTGGAATATAGCATACAACTTGCATGGACTACTTTTATGATACTTTTATTTAAAATATTTTGTGAGTGTTTTCTCCATTTAAGAGCTTGACATTCGTTGTACCACTATGAACTATTACTGTATGAAAAGTGTTGCTCAAAGATTCTTCATGTTTTCACAGCATACATCATACAGGTTTGGAATGACATGAAGGTGAGGTAATAATGACAGAATCTTTGGGCTGCTGCCAGCAACACATACTGTGGACTAACTGCCAAAAATTGGTCTAATTTTTTCAGAACAACCTCCAGAACAATAAAAGTGAAAGGGTTATCAATGAAAAGTTAAGATTCTACGCTTTCAAACAATACCACATATGCCCAACTTGTGTATATGGGGACTTGAGCATTTTAAGCGTAAACTTTTTCACGATGTAGCGCCCCCTTTTGGACCCACCGGCGGGTCCACTGAGTTGAACAGGTTAAGCTGGCATAGGAGAAAGAATTTTTAACAACCAAAAAACCATACACTTTACTTTTAGATTACGATAGTGTCTGCATTCAAAAAGGAAAAATGACTCCTGCAATGCAGGTTTTCAAACCACTCAACAAAGTCTACAGGATTGTCTTTAGCTCAGCGAAGTACTGGGGTGATCACTTCAAAGTCACACTGTTTCAACAGTGTTTGTCTGGAGTTGGTGTTTATAATACTTGTATTTCTGTCATGCTATGTTATTAAGTGGAGCAAATGACACTGTTTCCACTTTCTCCCTGTTGGAAGAAAAGTGGATGGTGATCTATACTGCCAGGACAAAACAAAACACCATAAAAGTGACATTAAAGTAGTCCATACAACTTTAATGTCATGTCATATGGACTAATCTTTTCCCAACATTTTGTTTTGTGTTTTCTGGAAGAAAGTAAGTCGCTGAGGTTTGAAATGACACAATGGTGAGTAAATGATAATAAAGTGTTTATTTTTCGGTCAACTATTTCTTTAAGTGTCTTAATCAAAGGCACAATGGTCAGGGCTTAAGACTTGCTCATTATGGAGCTGGAACCAGCTACCTACCAGCCTTGAGCTTTAGCCACTACACCACACCACCCCATATAAAAACAATAATAAAAAAACAGAGAGGGGGAAGAGATTCTTTGTTCTTTCTCTTTCACTTCCACTGCTCTGAATCAAAGTTTGTATTGTCGGCCCACTTTCTTTTATTTAATCAGCCCACGCTCCAGTCGTTCTCCCTGTTAATATTAAATATTAATAAACACACACACGAGAGAATGACATTTAAGAATGACTCACTGATGCCAACTATCCCTCACAACACAATCCCATTTCTCAGAACAAATACATTTCATTTTATCTTGATCTTGAAAAAAAGAGGACATAAGGAGAATGATGGATGCTTGGGAAGAGATATGCAGTGTCATGAATCCAAAGATTAAGCTTTATGGCAGGTGAAGAGGTTTTAAGAGTCACATTTCCTGTAATTCCATACTGCCACTAAGAGAGTGCAACAGTCGGGTTCTGGAAGTAAAACCCCAATTTATTTTATCCAGAGGACTTTCCAAAACCTATCGAGAGACCTACCACAAACCTAGAGGTTGTTAGCTTCTGTTGAAGACACAAGTCAGTGTTTTCATTATCATTTGTAAAATGAATAAATTCTAGAGACTGTTGTGTGTGAAAATCCCAAGAGATCAGCAGTTACAGAAATACTTAAACCAGCCCGTCTGGCACCAACAATCATCCATGCGATTATCTAATCAGCCAATCATGTGGCAGCAGTGTAATGTATAAAATCACGCAGATACAGGTCAGGAGCTTCAGCTAATGTTCACATCAACCATCAGAATGGGGGAAAAAATGTGATCTCAGTGATTTGGAGCGTGGCATGACTGTTGGTGCCAGACGGGCTGGTTTGAGTATTTCTGTAACTGCTGATCTCCTGGGATTTTCACACAAAACAGTCTCTAGAATTTACTCAGAATGGTGCCAAAAACAAAAAACATCCAGTGAGTGGCAGTTCTGTGGATGGAAATGCCTTGTTCATGAGAGAGGTCAACAGAGAATGTCCAGACTGGTTTGAACTGACAAAGTTTACTGTAACTCAGATAACCCCTCTGTACGATTGTGGTGAGAAGAATATCATCTCAGAATGCTATGTCGCTGTTTTGGTCGCAAGAGAGAGGCCTACACAATTTTAGGCAGGTGGTTTTAATGATGTGGCTGATCGTGTATATTAAGCTTTTTTTTCCAAGACGTTTTCACAGCGCTTCACTTTTTCCACATTTTGTTATGTTACAGCCTTATTCCAAAATGGATTAAATTCATTATTTTCCTCAAAATTCTACAAACAATACCCCATAATGACAACGTGAAAGAAGTTTGTTTGAAATCTTTGCAAATTTATTAAAAATAAAAAACGAAAAATATCACATGTACATAAGTATTCACAGCCTTTGCTCAATACTTTGTTGAAGCACCTTTGGCACCAATTACAGCCTCAAGTCTTTTTGAGTATGATGCTACAAGCTTGGCACACCTATTTTTGGGCAGTTTCTCCCATTCTTCTTTGCAGGACCTCTCAAGCTCCATCAGGTTGGATGGGGAGTGTCGGTGCACAGCCATTTTCAGATCTCTCCAGAGATGTTCAATCGGGTTCAAGTCTGGGCTCTGGCTGGGCCACTCAAGGACATTCACGGAGTTGTCCCGGAGCCACTCCTTTGTTATCTTGGCTGTGTGCTTAGGGTCGTTGTCCTGTTGGAAGATGAACCTTCGCCCCAGTCTGAGGTCCAGAGCGCTCTGGACCAGGTTTTCATCAAGGATGTCTCTGTACATTGCTGCATTCATCTTTCCCTTTATCCTGACTAGTCTCCCAGTTCCTGCCGCTAAAAAACATCCCCACAGCATGATGCTGCCACCACCATGCTTCACTGTAGAAATGGTATTGGCCAGGTGATGAGCGGTGCCTGGTTTCCTCCAGACATGACGCTTGCCAGTTCAATCTTTGTTTCTCATGGTCTGAGAGTCCTTCAGGTGCCTTTTGGCAAACTTCAGGCGGGCTGTCATGTGCCTTTTATTGAGGAGTGGCTTACGTCTGGCCACTCTACCATACAGGCCTGATTGGTGGAGTGCTGCAGAGATGGTTGTTCTTCTGTCGGGTTCTTGGTCACCTCCCTGACTAAGGCCCTTCTCCCCCGATCGTTCAGTTTGGCCAGGCGGCCAGCTCTAAGAAGAGTCCTAGTGGTTCCAAACTTCTTCCATTTACGGATGATGGAGGCCACTGTGCTCATTGGGACCTTCAATGCTGCAGACATTTTTCTGTACCCTTCCCCAGATCTGTGCCTCGATACAATCCTGTCTCGGAGGTCTACAGACAATTCCTTGGACTTCATGGCTTGGTTTGTGCTCTGACATGCACTGTTAACTGTGGGACCTTATATAGACAGGTGTGTGCCTTTCCAAATCATGTCCAATCAACTGAATTTACCACAGGTGGACTCCAATCAAGTTGTAGAAACATCTCAAGGATGATCAGTGGAAACAGGATGCACCTGAGCTCAATTTTGAGTGTCATGGCAAAGGCTGTGAATACTTATGTACATGTGATTTTTTTTTTTCGTTTTTTTTTTTAAATGAATTTGCAAAGATTTCAAACAAACTTCTTTCACATTGTCATTATGGGGTATTGTTTGTAGAATTTTGAGGAAAATAATGAATTTAATCCATTTTGGAATAAGGCTGTAACATAACAAAATGTGGAAAAAGTGAAGCGCTGTGAATACTTTCCGGATGCACTGTAAGTATGGATATTTTTCCCCTCTGGTAGATTATTCTCAAACTGACTGTAACACTAAAATAGAAACACGAGAGAACAAATGTCCCAGGCTGATGGCTGTGCTCTGTGAACTGATCTGGGCTTTTATGTTGAAACAGAAGCCTCAGTGATCATTAGAGTCAGGTAAAACTGAGCTATGATACACTGACAATGATATTCAGGGCTCTTGCAACATCACTTGACTTTTAGACTTTTGCGCTTGGACCTAATGCTGAAACAATGTGACATAAATGAGACATTAAAGGAATATTTCAGGTTCAATACAAGCTAAGCTCTATGCACATCATCCGTGACATGCTGTTGATTAAAATCCAGTTTGAACAAAAATTACAATTACAGTAATGCACGATCAATGGACAATTTTTGGGGCAAGTATACTGGAGGGTTTAAATGTAGAAATGTGCACTTAAATTATTTTTTCCATACAAAAATGTGTTTGGGACTACTAGACAAATTAACTTTGTTATGTGTTGATTATTCACAAAGCTGTAAACAGTGCTTTGTGAATAGTTATGACACATCTCTTTTTGGTATCCTTACATGTATTGTGTGAAATTTACCATGTTTAGGCGGCTTTCAGGTTGCTTTTCACCAAAGCCTATTATGTTCATTCAGAATATTTGGAATATGACGCACAAGTAGCATGGACTACTTTTATGTTACTTTTACGCCCCAACTAACATTGAATTGAAAAGACGGACCGGAATTCATTACAAATTTTTCGGTAACGCTTTTTAATACCTACATGGTATAAAGTATTTGTAAAGCATTCGTTTATAGTTAACTGATCATTTATAAATTATTGTTCCTACATTATTAATACACTACATATAAATAGAATGTATTTATTTCTATTCACTTAAGCAAATGATTTATTTTTGTTTAATAAGTTCATATATAGGCAGTTTGATAATGTTTTTTTTATCCTTAGTAAACAACTTGTTAATCATACCTAACTGATGCATTTTAGTTGATGCAAACCAGTGGTAAAGAAGTGTTTATGAGAACATTAAGAAAGCATAAATACATAGTTAATAAAGATATTAAATATGTAATGAATTGGATACACAATTCTACTTAATGTGTATATTAATGTTTTAGGTATACTTACTATTTAATCAATTAATTCTTAATAAAAATCGTAATAAAGCACTTACTAATGGCCAAGGGTGTAGATTCCAGGGGGGATGGGGGGGAGGTAACCCCCCAATAATCAAAACAAGCAAGTACAACCCCCCCCCCCCCCCCACCATATTTATATCATGATCAATGGAAACATGTAAATGCTTCATGCTGCAACCCCCCCCCACCAATGTTCAAGCCAAGTCTATGCCCTTGCTAATGGCTAGCGAAACATTTTGCATGACCTAATCAAAAGTGAGAACTATATATGCCTAAATAAACATTTATTAACATGGTTCAGCAGTAAGTATGGCCAGCTGTCCCAGGGCCAGTGTGAGAGTTTATCATGAAATCTTCTGTTGATCTTGTAAATGTGTTGTTCATGTGTTCTAGTCTGATTATTAAACCACAGCAGCCAGCAGTTCTCTTGTGTTGCACGCTTCAAAGTGACGTGTGAAGGCGCTGACCCGCTAAAAACATCACATTATGACTTCTGTAATCTGTGTATTAGATTACAGAAAGTGAAATGCTCATTTAATCCCAAGCGTGCAGCACATTCCAGACTATTTCATGAAATTGCAATCAAATGACCACATAGCGAACTGCTTATCCAGAAGTGTGAAACTTCTGTCGAACAGACACAGAAACTGACACAGTGATACATCAAAATAAAAGTTTGGTTTAAATGGACACGTGAAATTGAATTATGACAAAAAAATATATTAATACTGCATAGTACAAATTTTATATTCAATTTAATAATAATAATAATAATAATAATAATACTTATTATTATAATTATTATTACTATTATATCAGGGATAATTATATTTTAGCAAATTTACAAGCAAGTGTGCTGTTGTACTGAATGTACTGTAAGTTTTTCATTTATACAGTGATTCTCTGTT
The DNA here is from genome assembly GCF_019703515.2 of Myxocyprinus asiaticus. Classification (NCBI taxonomy): domain Eukaryota; kingdom Metazoa; phylum Chordata; class Actinopteri; order Cypriniformes; family Catostomidae; genus Myxocyprinus; species Myxocyprinus asiaticus. Next base: position 2,417,500 of record NC_059362.1, read on the forward strand.
GTGCTCACATTGTTTGTTTTAGATTCAGCTGTGAAGATGTTACTGAAGCACTTTATTTGATAAAACAATTTCATTTGATGAACTCTTTATGAATTCATTTGATTAGTCATATTTTCAATAAAAAAATCAAATGGAAAACAGAATTTGAGAAACAAAGCAGAATTAGGAAAAACAAATATTTCATCGGGTCCTATTTTTTATGCCTTTCAAACTTAAACATTTGCATTTTCTTTGAAGTAATAAAAGTTGTTGATGTATTGAATATCTAATTTTGCCCATTGAATCTTGTCATCAAAGTGGTGATTTGGCTAAACACTGTTTTCTATGAGAGACAGATGTGTCTTCCTGAAGGGGGCTCCTCCCGGCCTGAATCCTGAAAGCTGAATTCTTCAATGATCAGCATTCAAATATCAGGACATTTGTACAGTTAAATACTGTGCTTGTATTTACTACAAGGATTGGTACCTGAGATACAAATCCACCACTGCAGTCTCTGGAAAATTATGACATAAAATGCCCTATTCAGTAACCACAAACTACTGTTACTGTTCCATCCGTCCCAGCGCTGAGAAAAGTAACATATACGGTGTGACAACGTCTCTTGTCCACTTCAGCAGCATAGTAAGGACATTTTCACTAATGAAGTTTAATAGGCACTGAATTGGCAAACTATCATTTAAAGTCAATAATTTAACATTACATGCTCTTTCCTATTTCTGTTTTTTTGCTATTTCATCACCGTCATGTGACAGTGGTGACATGCTGGTGATGTTTCCTGAGCGCGTGCACAGACTGTAGCGGGATTTTTGGAATTTCCTTCTGGAATCGGATTAAATTTAATGAAATATTTGTAGTAGGTCCACTGGTGAAACTGAATTTAACAGTAATTTTAACTGGCAATAATGAGAACAAGTCTGCTCATGAAGCTTAATAGGATGGTGTGGAGCGGGACGTGGTCGTGTGTCTGTCACTGGAGAGAGAGGAAGCGGTAAGGACCATCACCTGGTGATTAATGATACGTAACACCTGTTTCTCATTACAGTGACGACGGAGATGGGCTTGGAAAGGCTGCTGAGAATGCCAGTGAGGCAGAGAGAGTTGAATGAAGCTGAAAAGCCACGTCTGTATCTGAAAGCCTGTTTGTGTTCTGTGAAGCTGAAAAACCTGTTCTTTGTTTATGAAGCTGAAAAGCCTATACTTTGTCTGTGAAGCTGAATGCTTGAATAAAAGCTGATTTACCTGGACTGCCAACCCGTTTCCTTCCTGTTGGAACCTTTACACTGGTGCCAAAACCCGGGACATCGAAGGAAGATGACTGGTCGCCATGGACACCTCACCGCTGGGCGAAGTCATCCACACCCTGGCTAGCATCCAGGAGACCCATCACCAAGCCCTGCTCGCCCAGGAGCATCATTTCCATGAGCTCCTCCGGGCCCAGTCCAAGGATCGGCAGGCTCTACGGAGCTGGTTAGAGCCAGGCGGATCCTCCGCCGTGACCCTGGAGGCACCGATGAAGCTGCACTTCCTCCTGATGAAGATGGGCCCTCAGGATGACCCAGAGGCGTTCCTGGGCCTCTTTGAGTGCTCAGCCACCGCCTCCAGCTGGCCTCAAGCCCAGTGGGCCCTCCACTTGCTACCGCTGCTTTCCGGGGAGGCCCAACTTGCGGCACAACAACTGCCAGCTGCGGACCGCCTGGACTATGTGAAACTGAAGACCGCTGTCCTGCAACGGGTGGGCTGCACCCCCGAACAACATCGCCAGTGGTTCCGCTCCATTACGCTGAGTGAAGTCGGCCGCCTGTTTGCATTTGCCCAGCAGCTCCGGGATGCCTGCCGAAAATGGGTGCTAGCCGGGGAAGGGCGCACTGTGGAGGACATAATAGAGCTGATGGTGCTGGAGCAGCTGACCATTTGTCTGCCTGAGACGGCAGAATGGGTCCAGTGCCATTGGCCCACGTCAGTGGATGACACCGTCCAGCTGGCCGAAGACCACATGGCGGCCTACCCCAAAGCCGGTGAGCAGTCCAAGTCTCTCTCTCTCTCTCTCTCCCTTCTACTCCCCCTTCTGCTCCTCCCTCTCCACCCTCTCAACCTGTTCCCGCCCCCCGGAAATGGGGGGGCATATTTACCCAAACCGGCGCCCCGCTTCCGCGGGCTGCACTATGCACCGACCCCCTCCCCTACCCCTCTCTGTCGTCCTTCCCAGGGTGATGTCTCCGCGGAATTTGCACCGGGAGACAAAGTACTTGTATTACTCCCCACATCGAACTCCAAATTAATCGCCAAGTGGCAAGGACCCTTTGAGGTTACACGTCGAGTCGGGGGTCTCAATTATGAAGTTAAACGAACGGAGAGAGGCGGGGTAAGACAAATTTACCACCTCAACCTCCTTAAATTGTGGAGAGAGGTGGCCCCCATGTCCATAGCTACGGTAGTTTCGGAGAGGGTGGAGCTCGGGCCAGAGGTGAAGTTCAAAGCCGATCCATTCACCCCGGTCCCTTGTGGAGACCACCTCTCACCGTCCCAGCTCACGGAGGTGGTCAGGTTGCAAAAAGAGTTTGCGGACATGTTCTCTCCTCTTCCCGGTAGGACTAACCTCATACAACGCCATATCGAGACCCCACCAGGAGTGGTAGTGTGTAGTCGGCCATACCGCGTACCCGAACACAAGAAAAAGGTGATTCGGGACGAATTAGAGGCAATGCTAGAGATGGGGGTAATAGAAGAGTCGCACAGCGATTGGGCGAGCCCGGTTGTTCTTGTACCTAAGAGTGACTGGTCAGTCCGGTTCTGTGTTGATTACCAGAGAGTCAACGCGGTGTCTAAATTTGACGCGTACCCAATGCCCCGAATTGATGAACTGCTCGATCGGTTGGGTGTCGAATTTTATTCGACATTGGATTTAACTAAGGGATATTGGCAGATCCCCTTAACTACATTATCCCGAGAAAAAACTGCCTTTTCTACACTGTCCGGATTACACCAATTCGTCACTCTTTCATTCGGTTTGTTTGGGGCTCCCCCCACGTTCCAGTGCCTCATGGACAAGATCCTCTGGCCACACGCTGCGTATGCTGCTGCCTACTTAGATGATATCATTATATACAGTAATGATTGGCAGAGGCATTTACAGCATCTGAGAGCCGTCTTGCCCCTTGACTGATCTCACTAAAGAGGGGGCACCAGATCCGGTCCAGTGGACGGAGGCATGCCAACAGGCTTTCACGAGAGTGAAATCTGCACTCTGTGGTGGGCCGCTTTTACATGCTCCTAACTTATCTCTCCCCTTTATTTTACAGACGGATGCATCAGAGAGGGGGTTTGGGGCCGTGCTCTCGCAGGAGGTGGAGAGTGTGGAGCACTCCATGCTGTACATTAGTCGTAAGCTCTCTTTGAGAGAGACTAAGTACAGCACCATCGAGAAAGAGTGTCTTTCCATCAAGTGGGCGGTCCTAACCCTCCGCTACTACCTGCTGTGGCAGGCCTTCATCCTCCACTCGGATCACACCCCGCTTCAGTGGCTCCACCGCATGAAGGATACCAATGCGTGGATCACTTGTTGGTACTTGGCACTTCAGCCCTTCAAATTTAATGTGGTCCACAGGCTGGGGCCACAGATGGTTGTGGCTGATTTCCTCTCCAGGAATGGGGGGGGGGGTGAGGGTTGGCAGGCCGGACGTTGCCCGGGCCTGAGTCGTTGAGCCTTTGTGATTGAGATGCTGTGGAGATTAGGGGGTAGGAATCACAAGGTAACTGGCGATATGATAAAAAAAAATCGATATTTAGGTCACGATATGATATTATTGCGATACTATATTTTTGGTGTATTGCGATTCAAAACTATGATATATTGCGATTTTTCACTCAGTGTTTTTCATTCGTCTTCATCAGACTTAAGAGAACTGTTTCCAAATCACCAAATGCATTGTTAAATTAATATAAATGTGCCAGTTTACAAAACAAGGCCAGTTTACTTCCTAATATCTATGTACAATGTAAAGCCATAAGCATATAAGACCATAATGCTCCCTATTTCTGTGGTTAGGTCAATGAAGCTATAGATCTAAAAATAAATTATAGTATTTATGAATGTAATAGTAGCCTTTTAAAACATTATTTATTGCAACACAGTTTCAGTACACAAAAGTATAATAGATTTCACCTAAAAGTTTATCCTATTTTATATGATACTAACATTTTTGTTAAAATACCTCAGTTAATCTTACTAATGTAAAATCTTAATACATTTTAGTAAGGGAATGTGATTGTGTAAACCATGATAACTGCACCTTCTAAGGGACTGTTGTTGAATTCCTAGATTAATTTGGCAAAATTTCTCCCATCACCACAATATTAATGTGGAAAAATGTAAATAATAATATTGATATCTGGGGTGCAAATATCGATACAATATCACGAGTAAAAATATCACGATACTTAACATATCAATATTTTTTCCCACCTCTAGTGGAGATGGTTATTTCATGGCCAAGTTTTCAGAGTAAAGAATCATTAGTAAATGTTTAATTAGGCATATACAGTTCTCACTTTAGATTAGGTCACGCAAAATGCTTAGTTAGCAGTTAGTCAATGCTTTATTCCGACCTATATATTAAGTAATAATTGCTTTAATAGTAAGTGTTAATAAAACAGTAACAAATACATTCATTACGTTTAAATGTAAATCCAATTAATTACATATATCATTTATTTATTTACTATGAATTCATGCCTTGTTCATGTTAAAGAAAACATTATCAAACTGCCCATAAATGAACTTATTAAACAATAATCAATCATTTGCTACAGTGAATAAAAAAATGATCAATTGACTATAAAATAATGCTTTACAAATACTTTATACCGTGTAGTTATTATAAAGTGTTACCCATTTTTCTTTTGAATTCTGCATAAGAAAATAAGTCATACAGGTTTGAAGCAACATGCGAGTGAGTACAAAATTACAGAATTTTAATTTTGGGGTGAAATATTCCTGTAAGGCAGTGTAAAAGAGACTATCTTACAGAAAACATATTTAAATTTGTGATTCTTTTGAGAATCTTTTAAACTGTGGTATTAGGGCACAGATTTAACTGTACAGTTGCATTCCTGAGAATGAGAGCTTTCTTTTCATATATGAATTTTCTATTTACTGTAAGTGCTATGTGAAGGACTTTTATATTCATATTTCTACCACATTACCTCTAGGTGGCGCTTTTTTTGCGACGGATGTTTTCAGGCCTTATTTTGTTATTTTATGTAACATAAATGCAAAACTGATGGTGTTCTATAAAAAATTCAGATTCTAAGCATTGTCTGACTTGTGTATCCGGGGACCTATACATTTTAACCCCTTAAACACATTGGGGGGCGCTACATCGCGAAGAAAGTTAGTAAATTATTGGCTGATAACCGGGAAAATCGAAATATTATTATCAGGCCGATAATTGAATTACCGCCTATATTTTCACTGATAATCTGTTAAGGTTTATTTGCTTGTGGCTGAGAATCTCTGACTGCCTGCAGCGTCTTTCATTCAGGCAGAGATTCGGGCAGCCGCAAGCGACGGTGCGCATGCGCACACACAGTGAATGTGAAAATTTCCTCTAAAAAGTATGTCTGTTTCTAAACACATTCATATATGAAGCACCAAACACTAGCAATGTTGTTTTAAATCCCCCTCCCCACCCCCCAACATAAAAATGTGAATGAGAGCAGGTGAGAGCCAAGCTAATGTCTCTTTGTGATTATTTCGACAAGATCATCTGCTGTGAGTAACGACATGCCATTTCCCATATACTGTTTAAGTTTCATGAGGCAATACATGAAAATGCGACAAAAACATGCATGTATGTTACATGGGGGCGATCGTTTTCACTTATTACTTCAAGAAACATAAACAGATTATGGGAAATTGCACATCGCACAAGCCCAAAACAACCTAACACGGTTCATAGATCTTGAAACAAGTTTCACAGAGTGGCTTGCCTAAAAACCTTAGTTTGTGAGTAAAACAAATGTGCTTGTTGTATTTTACGAGACTTCTCTAACGTTATGACTCATGACTATTCAATCTGTATGATGTTACCTATTCCCATTATGATTGTTGTGTTCATGTTTAATAAGTTATAAAGTGGAACTATCAAATAAGAGCGCTGTAACAAGTGTCTTTAAATGAGATGCGCATAAGCACACATACATAACACACAATCACACAAACCACCACTGTACTCATATTCTGGCTGCTATCATAAATATTACACCATGTATACAGATTTTAGGGTTTGCATTGTGTGTTTTGTTGTTTCATTTTCGTTACATGATGTATATCGCCTCATATTGGTTTAATGCATTATCACATCTGTTTGAAGTTAATTATTCTCTCTCTGTTAGCGAGTCATCAGGATTACCGTAAACACTCATATAAATGGGCACCCTACAATTTATGCAAGTGTATTTTCATTTTCATAGCAGCAAGTCCAAATTCCAAGCTTTTAAATAACAAATATTTTTCAAATAAGAAGCTTTTAATGATTTAGCTAACAGTTCCAGGTTGAAGGATTCAAAATCAAAACGTTCTTTTTAAATATCAGTTATCGGTAACGGCCAAAATGAGCTGTGAATTATTGGTTATTGGTCTCGGCTTAGAAATTCCATATCGGTGCATCCCTACATATGAGGTATCATTTGAAAGCTTAGAATCTGAACTTTTTAATCAATTCTGAATTGTTATAACAAAATAAGGCCTCAAAACATTCACGTTGAAAATTAGTGCCCCCCCAGAGGTAATTGGGTTTAAATCGTTATATAAAAATAAAAGTCCTTCACGTAGCATCTAGATGGGCAAGTCATATATCAAATGAAAGCTCTCATTCTCAGGAATTTGACAGTACAGATAATTATGTTGCCCTAATACCACTTGAAATATGATTTCTGTAAGTCATCAAATACAAACGTCTCTTTTATGTTCCGATAACTGCTGATGCAAGCCCCAAATAGCTAAACATTTTATATCTGCTTTTACCTTCGTGAGTTCTCTAAAAAGTGAGCCATTTTTTATTGGTCTTTTTACTTGTCTGTGAGCTTGCTTGGCTGAATAATCCAATGTTATATCTGAGATGCCCAGAACAAAATATGCCATCCAGAAGGAAAAGCATGCAAAACAAATCATCAGAAAAATATGTTTTCGATTAATAATGATAAAATGTTTTATATAATCGCAAATTTGAGTGTGAAAAATTGTGGGCAGCAGCCCAAAAATGCACCAGAGTTTTACAGTAAACTTACTTCGCGATATATAGCATCCCCACTGGACCCGATGGCGGGACCATAGAGTTTAATGGGTTAAACAACAATTCCGCTTTAGAGAAAGTGCACCACTTCTAAATGCAATAGACGTGGATATAAACCTGCTGCTCAACTTTATTCAACAAAATCTACTGTCTGTCAGGGCTGCCACCTGCCATTTAATATAATGATGGCCATCAGTTCATCAAAACAAATAACATCAAAACAATGACAACAACCAATATATGAGGTTTGGCCTGCAGTGACGCTGAAAAGACACACACACACACACACACACACACACACACACACACACACTCACCTGTGGTGTCCAGCGTAGCGGGCTCCTTTGATGTGACCTATCCCTTTACAGCCTGGGGTGGGACAGCCGTTTTGCTCAGATGTCTCAACCATGTCGTGAGAAGCTATGAATACACACACAAACACACATATAATAACACACATACAATATAATACATAATCCTCACTCTGGAAACCTCAACAATCATTTTACAAATACATTGAGTGTCGATGGAGTTTCTTTAGCAGAAAAAAAGCTTGTGTTTTTGATAAGATATATTACTCATTACATGGGTATTATAACTAACTTTATTTATTAACACACTTTTTTATCTAGTATTGCTATTTTCAGTGGTCCTTGGGTTGGCTGAGAGTCTGGTGGGGGGATCCTTAACAACCCTTGTTCTAGATGAACATGCACACATTTAGTAGACGTCTCAGCGATATTCCTATTCTATCAGTATAGTTTATGTGTGAATATACAGTGATAATCATTTCTAAATGACATATACTCTTTCACTGCCTTATTTCTTTCACACTTTCCCACATTTAGTTTCTCTCTCTCTCAGTAAGACGCTCATCCTGATGCCAGCTGCTGATTACTAAACGCTGCTCCATTCTGTTTCCATGGACACCGGAAATAAGGGATAGTGAGAGATAGTGAGAGAGAGAGAGAGAAAGATTACCAGTATGACTGACTGAAGAAAATATTGTTCAACAGCATTTTCCCAGCATCCTCTGGGGCTAATAGAATACATTGACATAAGAGAAAGATTGGTTTGTTAAAGCGCTCCATCTCTCTTTCATTCTCTCTCTCTCTCTGCAATAAACCTCTCTCCAATTTTCCACTAAATGACATAAGAGGAAAATTCAAAGAGGAAAATGGCTGTCATTTAGAGCGAGTGTATCAGTCTATTTACGCAGATGCCAGGCGATTACGAGTGCTGTTAGAGTGCCCATTATCTGACAACATTCAGGGCTGGGGTTACAGGAGTTTTGCTAGAATAAATGAAACATTTTGTTGAAAATTTCCTCTAAAAAGTATGACTGTTTCTAAACACATTCATATATGAAGCCCCAAACACTAGCAATGTTGTTTTAAACCCCCCCAAACTTAAAAAATCTGTCATAATTTACTCACACTCAAGTCATCCTAAATATAAAATGGAGGACATGATTTTCAGCGAATGACGACGGTTTAAATTTCAGTCTGTTCCTCACACGGAGTGAGGGATGGAAGATTTGACCAAAATCTTACAGGTATATCACGATATGAAATATGTTATATCATGATAACGATATACACTGATGAGCCAAAACAATATGACCACCTGCCTAATATGCTGTTGGTTTTCCACGTGCCACCAAAACAGCGGCCTTATTGTGTGCGACTGAAAAGTGCAACAATAAATGTCTACATGTTTGTCAAGCCGGCTCCAGCATCCTCCTTTCCCAAGAACTTCATTACAGTAACAATATGTGTTAACATGATTTTAGTGTAATCAGATTAATATTTTCTGTGTAGGGTTGCGTATTGATACAGATTTCCAGATTCAATTTGATTCCGATTCACAAGCTCTCGATTTGATTCGATTCAATATCGATTCATATGGGTTTATTTCAGTTATAATGTCCCTTTTGCTTATATATCAAATAAATTATCTCCCAGCTAATCCTGTCAATTATACAGGAGACATTTTTACTGGGTACATTAAGGAAATATTCATTTTACTTCTTTTATTTTATTACTTTTTCATAATTTTCATTACATTTTGGCTTTTTTTTTAAATGAACAAATAAATGTATTCAATAAGTAAATAAGATACACAACAGGCTTTCACGAGAGTGAAATCTGCACTCTGTGGTGGGCTGCTTTTACATGCTCCTAACTTATCTCTCCCCTTTATTTTACAGACGGATGCATCAGAGAGGGGGTTTGGGGCCGTGCTCTAGCAGGAGGTGGAGAGTGTGGAGCACTCCATGCTGTACATTAGTCGTAAGCTCTCTCTGAGAGAGACTAAGTACAGCACCATCGAGAAAGTGTCTTTCCATCAAGTGGGCGGTCCTAACCCTCCGCTACTACCTGTTGGGGCAGGCCTTCATCCTCCACTCGGATCACACCCCGCTTCAGAGGCTCCACCGCATGAAGGATACCAATGTGTGGATCACTCGTTGGTACTTGGCACTTCAGCCCTTCATATTTAAGGTGGTCCACTGTTGTAAAAAACATACTTTTTACTATTTACAAGTATTTGCATTGATTTGTTGAACACGTGATAAAACCGGAACTGTCCCTTTAACAAAAAATGGCATTTCTGTAAACAGCACCTTTAAATGAGCACATGTTAACTAGAGAGGACTCGAATGGATTGACCACATCTGTGCGATGCATGATTAGAATGAAATAGTTTTCTTTTTTTTTTTTTTTATCCACAACTGACAGTAAAGAACAGAAAGGGAATTAAGAGAGACATTATTAAATGACAAATGGATTGCGTGGATCTCGTCTTTGGACTCATGGAACAACTTTTACTCTCAACACGCTGTGAAATAATCTCACTGCTGAACATTTCATGACTAAACTACACAATTACTGGTGAGTGAAGTCTATCATTTACAAGCCAGTTGCCAAATATATATTTACTTTAGTCACAGAGTGTGAAATTTGGTTGCAAATGCGAGTGATTTCCTCTCATTGTAGTGGAGGGTTGCGCATTGAGTGAAAGATCGATATTGGGATTTAAGAATCAATATCGAGATCGTTCAAATGAAGATCGCAATTAATCGAAAAAACAATATTTTTACCCATCCCATTTTTTGTGTAAAGTTATATTCAATAATACTATTTCATTGCCTTGAAGATGTAATGCTGTAATCCCTAAAATGACCATAAAAACAATGATTTAAACAACACAAATCCTGTCAGTTGAACTTGTATTGAACCCCGAATATCCCTTTAAGAATAAACACCACAGAATTGTATTTTCATTTTATTTCTTATTTTCAAACAACCATTTTGCAGAACACCAGTAAACTGTGCCGTAGAAAGAAAATCTACTCTGTTACTGTGTGAAATACTGTGGTACTCACTGATTGGGGGCTGCAGTGGATGTCCAGTTTTGGCGCACCACCCAGCAGGATGAATATCTGGGCTGTCTGCATCAATCCAGTAATCATATTCATCAGTCCAGCCATCAAAATGGATCTGAAACAGGGCAAGAAAACCACACAGGTCACTCTGATAGGTTTATATTGTATACATACACACTATAGCTAAATTTGATTGCCACTCCGTCTTGGAGTGATTAATTGAATTCTGTACACAAAGAGTTTGCTCATTTATTGGAAAGACAACCATCTTCTACAAACAAATTCACTCCAGAAAAAAATTATGTAGCGAGAACAGCATTTGTATTAAAACCATATTTACAGAACCAAATTGAACAACTAGAGACGGAATAATGTGTTTCAAAGCAGCAGCTGTTAATGTCAGTTTACTGATAATTGCTTGTCAGTAATATTTCTTTCAACACAAATAAGCACGAGAAACAATCAAACGCTCATGTGTACTTTGGAGGCATGAAAGCAGAATGTTTGCAAATAAGGACACACTAATTTGCAAGATCATACAGATTTATAAGTTATGCAGGGATTTTGTGTGTGTTCACCGGGATTCAAAGAAATCTGATTTGATTAGGCTTACATATGCAATTGAGGGTGCTCTAACATTCGTTTAAGGGTGCACCTTCAAGCAGCCCCATAGAACCGGGCCTGACTGTTGTATAGCGCAAAACAGTGCCTGCCCACTTTTTCAGCCGTGTTGGTTCCGAAAGTTTTTTTCTCATTCATTTCTTCCATAGAAATTTCATAATATCCTTCATAATAGAGTTCAGATGAACCAAACTAACCAGCTCCGAGGTGAATCTACACAACAGCCTATAATTTGAAGGAGAGAGTATTTGAAAATCAAGACTTAATGTACTTTCATGAGGGAATGAAATACAGACCCCAAAAAATATAAAACTATCGATTTAAAGTTGTTGATAATAAGTATAAATTCAATATACAGTATATAGATTTTATAGCAAAATAAAGGGAGACCGTCTCGATTTCGTCATTCAGAGTGCTGCATGGGAGTGGGCGGTCGCTGCAGAGCTCTTTTGCCATGCTTTGTTCGTCACAATTCTCTGATTGGTGGGTTGTTTCTCTCTTTAGATTCATGAGTAGTGTATATCTTCACATGGAATTCCATTATTAAACACAATTGTTTTTTAAATGAAGGTGAAATAATGCAGACCGATGGCTTCAATAGAAGCATATAACATCGATTAACAACCTCAGAGCTCACGGTAGGTCTGTCTTTAAAGGTTGAAGTTATCATAAAAAAATAATCAATTCCCCTAAGGAAAAAATGAAAAGGATTTTAACTTTCAGAACCCAATTGTTGTGCTCTATTCCGTATACACTATGACCATTGTGCCCATGATGAATACATTTAACCACAGATCACTTCAAGAGGATTGTTCCTGTTCTTGTTTGGTGATAAATCAAGATTATTTTCTTATATAAGGTACAAAGCACCCCAAGGCAAATCAGATTTTCAGGAAGAACAGCTTGGGTAGTCCATTTTCAAGTTCCCTTGAGGAGATTATCTTAATTTTTTTTACTCACATCTCAGGAGATGTGAATTTCCAAACTGGAATCACAAAGAAGAGTAAGCAGTGTGCAGAATGCTGGCAGGGTGATGTGGTCATATTGTGCTGTACACTCTCAGAGCGACATTCAAACTAAAGCGAGAAGAAAAGAGCAACAGCCCGCAGCCTTAAATGACAGCTTGTCTGCAGGACTTTGAAGAAACACAGAATGAGCTGCTGTGGTGACAGCAGGAACATGGAGCGGCTAAAGAGGCAAGCAGTGTTTTAGTGGTGCTGACGGCACAGCTGACAGTCATTATGTGGAGGCTGAGTGTAATGGCTTTGAACTGCCCATCCAGACTAGACCGGCTATTGTAATTCACCATGTGATAGATTGAGATAAAGAAATGTTTCATTTACATTGCTATTTCTATTGCCTACCTACAGTGTCTACCTATACATACCCATCCATCAATGACTGCTTCCATCTCAATTTATTGATCTCTCTATCCACATCTCTTTTTTTACTTTCACTGATCTCTGGGATAGCTGAGGGCGTCCTAGATAACCAAAGACTTGGATGTAAAGGTCTTTAGAAACTATTGGTGGAACGCTTCTGAACCCCCAACACACAAAAACGACTCTTTAACAGTCCATAGTGACCATATCTGTCAAGCTCCACAAAGGACAAAAAACACCAGCAAAGTAACATTAATTAGTCCATTTGACACGTGCGCTATATGCCACTTATTCTGAAACCATACAATATCTCTGTGAGAGGAACAGATTGAAATGCAAGTAAGAATTCACTGAAAATCTTGCCCTCTGCTGTAGGTGCAAATGTCATTCTCCTTCAAACTGCCATGAACCATTCGGTAACGTCACACTCATAAACCAATGGTGTTTGCCATCAGTGATGCATCTAAAGGCCCTAGCGATTGATTTGTAGGGAATCTTATGATTCTGTTTCTGATTACAATTCCTTTTAACAAGTCATTAGTTTGGGAATCGGACTTCACCGGTTGCGCTGTATGTTTTGCACCGTAGATTCAAAAGAACTCGCTCATAGTCATATTGACTTCTTTTACGGTGCTATAATGTTGTTTTTTTTTGTTGTTGTCCTTTCTGGAGCTTAACACTTTGATCAATTTGAACTTTGAACGTTGTTGTATAGAAAAGTAAGAGGACAGGGTGGGAATTTTTTCTGGAATAGTTTTGCGTTCCCTCACAATACTTTGCGATCCCTCGCAATAAGTTTTGCGTTCCTCGTGATAGTTTTGCGTTTCCTTATGATAAGTTTTGTTCCCTTGCAATACGTTTTGTATTCCCTCGCCATAAGTTTTGCGTTCCCTCGCTATAGTTTTGCGTTCCCTAGCAATACGTTTTGTATTCCCTCGCAATAAGTTTTGTGTTCCCTCGCAATAGTTTTGCATTCCCTCATGATAAGTTTAGCATTCCAGCGTGATAAGTTTAGTGTTCCATCGCGATATGTTTTGCATTTCCACGCAATAGTTTGCGTTCCCTCACTATAAGTTTTGTGTTCCCTCGTGATAAGTTTTGCGTTGCCTCGCAATAGTTTTGTGTTCCCTCACAATAGTTTTGCATTTCCTCATAAGTTTTGTGTTCCTTCACAATAAGTTTTGGTCCCTCACAATAGTTTTGCATTTTCTCATGATAAGTTTTGCGTTCCCTCACAATACGTTTTTAATTCCCTCGCAACTGATTTGCATTCCCTCGCAATAGTTTTGCGCTCCCTCACAACAGTTTGCATTCCCTCGCAATAATATTTGTATTCCCTCGCAATAAGTTTTGTGTTCCCTCACAATAGTTTTGCGTTCCCTCACAATAGTTTTGCATTCTCTCGTAATAAGTTTTGTATTCCCTCGCAATACGTTTTGTGTTCCCTCACAATAGTTTTGCGTTCCCTCACAATAGTTTTGCATTTCCTCATAAGTTTTGCATTCCCTCGCAATAAGTTGTGTATTCCCTCGCAATTGATTTGCGTTCCCTCGCAAAAGTTTTGTATTCCCTCGCAATTGCTTTGCGTTCCCTTGCAATAGTTTTGTATTCCCTCGCAATAATTTTTGTTCCCTCGCAATAGTTTTGTGTTTCCTTATGATAAGTTTTGTGTTCCCTAGCAATACGTTTTGTATTCCCTCGCAATAGTTTTGCGTTCCCTCACGATAAGTTTCGTGTTCCCTCGCAATAAGTTTTGTTCCCTCACAATAGCTTTGCGTTTCCACATGATAAGTTTTATGTTCCCTTGCAATAAGTTTTGTTCCCTCGCAATAAGTTTTGTATTCCCTCGCAATTGATTTGCGTTCCCTCGCAATAGTTTTGCATTCCCTCGCAATCATTTTTGTATTCCCTCGCAATATGTTTTTTATTCCCTCGCAAAAGTTTTACGTTCCCTCGCAATAAGTTTTGTATTCCCTCGCAATTGATTTGCGTTCCCTCGCAATAGTTTTGTATTCCCTCGCAATTGAGTTGCGTTCCCTCACAATAGTTTTGCATTCCCTCGCAACTGATTTGCGGTCCCTCGCAATAGTTTGCATTCCCTTGCAAAAAATGTTGTTTCCTCATGATAAGTTTTGTATTCTCTCGCAATTGATTTGCGTTCCCTCGCAAATGTTTTGTATTCCCTCGCAATAAGTTTTGTAATCCCTCACAATTGATTTGCGTTCCCTCGCAAAAGTTTTGTATTCCCTCGCAATAAGTTTGGTATTCCCTCGCAATTGATTTGCGTTCCCTTGCAATAGTTTTGTATTACCTCGCAAAAAGTTTTGTAATCCCTCGCAATTGATTTGCGTTCCCTCACAAAAGTTTTGTAATCCCTCACAATTGATTTGCGTTCCCTCACAAAAGTTTTGTATTCCCTCGCAATAAGTTTGGTATTCCCTTGCAATTGATTTGCGTTCCCTTGCAATAGTTTTGCGTTTCCTCACGATAAGTTTCGTGTTCCCTTACAATAGCTTTGAGCTTCCTCATGATAAGTTTTGTGTTCCCTCGCAATAAGTTTTGTGTTCCCTTGCAATAGTTTTGCATTCCCTCATGATACGTTTCGTGTTCCCTCGCAATAAGTTTTGTGTTCCCTCACAATAGCTTTGAGTTTCCTCATGATAAGTTTTGTGTTCCCTTGCAATAAGTTTTGTTCCCTCGCAATAAGTTTTGTATTCCCTCGCAACTGATTTGCGTTCCCTCGCAATAGTTTTGCATTCCCTCGCAATAATTTTTGTATTCCCTCGCAATAAGTTGTTTCCTCATGATAAGTTTTGTATTCCCTCGCAATATGTTTTTTATTCCCTCGCAATAGTTTTGCGTTTCCTCGTGATAAGTTTTGCAATCCCTCGCAATAAGTTTTGTATTCCCTCGCAATTGATTTGCGTTCCCTCGCAATCAGTTTTGTATTCCCTCGCAACTGAGTTGCGTTCCCTCGTAATAGTTTTGCATTTCCTCGCAACTGATTTGCGTTCCCTCACAATAGTTTTGCGCTCCCTCGCAATAGTTTGCATTCCCTTGCAAAAAATTTTGTATTCCCTCGCAATACGTTTTGTGTTCCCTCACAATAGTTTTGCGTTTCCTCGTGATAAGTTTTGTGTTCCCTTGCAATAAGTTTTGTTCCCTCGCAATAGTTTTGCGCTCCCTCGCAATAGTTTTGCACTCCCTCGCAATAGTTTGCATTCCCTTGCAAATATTTTTGTATTCCCTCGCAATAAGTTTTATGTTCCCTCACAATAGCTTTGCATTTCCTCGTGATAAGTTTTGTGTTCCCTCGCAATACGTTTTGTGTTCCCTCACAATAGTTTTTCATTTCCTCGTGATAAGTTTTGCATTCCCTTGCAATCATTTTTGTGCAAAAGTTTTGTATTCCCTCGCAATAATTTTGTTCCCTAGCAATAAGGTCCCTATCTGTCACTCACTCGACGTTGTGTCGATGTAGTGACACTAGGGGACACTCTTGGGAGCCCGAGACACCTCTGGTCTTTAATAAAAGGCCAATGAAAATTGGTGAGTGGTATTTGCACTGCCCCGGACATACGGGTATAAAAAGAGCTGGTATGCAACCACTCATTCAGATTTTCTCTTCGGAGCCAAACGGTCATGCTCACTGAGCTGAATTCTACTGTTCATTGACCTCTGCTGGATCTGACGCCGCATTTCAGCGGCTTCTCCCTCCTCTGCACTGGTGCACTGCAGAGAATGTTTTCTGCCGAATCGCCCAGGGGCAAACAGAGTATATTTTCTGAAAGAGCTTTTTCCTCTAAAAGAGTATATTTCTCTAAAAGAGCGGCACACACGGAAAGTCTTTTTAAAGACGCGCCTTTTTAAAGATGCCTTTCCGATTGTGTGTTATTCCTGGTTGCGGTCGTTATCTCTTAACTTCGGATGGTCATGATCGCTGTCTTTCGTGTCTGGGCGCGACCCACACGGAGGCAGCGTTTGTGGATGGTTCATGTTCTCATTGCGAGAACATGACCATGGCAACGTTGCGGTCGCCCCAGCGGCTCCCCGCCTCGGTCCTTCTACCTACGGGTATGAGGCCAGCGTGGCTAGCACTGGGGGCGATTTGGGGACCCCAATGGGATCGCCTCCGCCAGGTATCCCCGCCTGGACGTCTCCAGTCGGACGCAGAAGCCTCAGCTGGGCTCCCTCCTTCGGGGTCGATTGCCCAGTCACAGGCTGATGCAGAGATGACGGACATGCTTTCCCGGGCAGCCGCGAGCGTCGGGCTAGAGTGGAACCCTCTGCTCTCCCCTGAACTCTTGCGGCTCGATGATTGGTTCCTGGGCTCGTGGTGCCGCTCAAAGCAGCCACGTACTGCTCCAGTGCCTTTCTTCCCGGAAGTGCACGAGGAGCTGACGGAATCATGGGAGGCACCTTTTTCTGCCCGGTCCCGATTTCTCAGTTCCCCCGCCAGGGGCTATACGGCGATTCCCCCGGTGGATAAGGCGCTTGCAGTGCACCTATGCCCGCAGAGCGCCGCCACCTGGCGCGGACGCCCAAAGCTCCCTTCCAAGCCCTGTAGGTTCACGTCGTCCCTGACGGCCAAAGCCTACAGCGCTGCTGGACAAGCCGCCTCTGCCCTGCACGCCATGGCTCTCCTGCAGGTCCACCAAGCCAAGGTGCTAAAATAACTGCACGAGGGTAGTTCCGCTCCAGATTTGATGCAGGAACTGCACTCAGTGACCGACCTCACTCTCCGAGCAACGAAGGTCACGGCGCAGTCTCTCGGACGGACGATGTCCACATTAGTGGTACAGGAGCGCCACCTGTGGCTCAACCTGGTCGAGATGGGTGAGGCCGATAAGACACGGTTCCTTGCTGCCCCCATCTCCCAGGCTGGCCTATTCGGCAACACCGTCGAGGACTTTGCCCAGCAGTTTTCGATGGTGAAGCAGCAGACGGAGGCTATCCGGCATATCCTGCCCCGGCGCGGCTCAAGATCCCGCACCCCGTCTGCTCGTCGCCAAGGGCATCCCCCTGTGGTGACTGCACCGGCTCCACCGCATCCCGCCCCTTTAGCCCGGCCCCAGCGTGGAGCCCACCGCAGGAAGCAGACGCCACCCATCTCACGGCCGGCCGCTAAGAACCCACGAAGGTCGTCAAAGTGCCCCTGAGACGGGCGACCCAGGGTCGACGAAACCTACTGCATTGGAGCTGGTAGTAAGACCACTCCATCCCCCGGTGGATGGCTGGGTGGAGAATCTTTTGCCTTTTCATTCGATTTTGCCGCATGCCCAACAGCATATGGCATCCTCAGCGGTGGCCACCCCGCTCGGGTTGATGCATATGAGACCGCTTCAGCACTGGCTTCAGACTCGAGTCCCGAGATGGGCATGGCGTCGCGGGACACATCGCGTGGTCATCACGCCGGTCTGTCACCATTTTTTCAGCCCTTGGTCTGACCTCTCGTTTCTACAGGCAGGTGTTCCCCTAGAGCAGGTCTCCAGGCGCGTCGTGGTCACGACAGATGCCTCCAAAATGGGCTGGGCTCTGTTTGCAATGGGCATGCAGCCGCCGGCTTATGGATGGGCCCACGACTGCATTGCCACATCAATTGCCTCGAGTTGTTGGCAATTCTGCTCGTCCTGCGGAGGTTCTGGCCGTTGATCCAGGGCAAGCACGTGTTAGTTCGGACAGACAACACGGCAACGGTAGCATATGTCAACTGCCAATGCGGTCTGCGCTCTCGTTGTATGACACAACTCGCCCGCCATCTCCTCCTCTGGAGTCAGCAGCACTTCAAATCGCTGTGAGCCACTCACATCCCAGGCGACCTCAACACTACAGCGGACGCGCTGTCATGGCAGGTTACCCTCAGGGGAGAGTGGAGACTCCACCCTCAGGTGGTCCAGATGATTTGGAGTCGATTTGGACAGGCACAGGTACACCTGTTCGCCTCCCAAGAATCCTCCCACTGCCCGCTCTGGTACGCCCTGACCGAGGCACCCTTCAGCATAGATGCGCTGGCACACAGCTGGCCTCCTGGCCTACGCAAATATGCGTTTCCCCCAGTGAGCCTACTTGCACAGATTCTGTGCAAGGTCAGGGAGGACGAGGAGCAGGTCATCCTGGTAGCACCCTACTGGCCCACCCAGACGTGGTTCTCGGACCTCACGCTCCTCGCGACAGCCCCCCCGGCGAATTCCCCTGAGGAAGGACCTTCTTTCTCAGGGACGGGGCACCATCTGGCACCCACGACCAGACCTCTGGAATCTCCATGTCTGGCCCCTGGACGGGACGTGGAAGAGCTAAGCGGTCTACCACCCGCAGTGGTACACACGATCACTCAGGCTAGGGCCCCCTCTACGAGGCGCCTGTATGCCTTGAAGTGGCGTCTGTTCGCTAAGTGGTGTTCTTCCTGATGGGAAGACCCCCAGAGATGTGCAGTCAGATCGGTGCTTTCCTTCCTGCAGGAGAGGTTGGAAGGGCGGCTGTCCCCTTCCACCTTGAAGGTGTACGTTGCTGCTATAGCAGCACACCATGACACAGTGGACAGTAAGTCCTTAGGGAAGCACGACCTGATCATCAGGTTCCTGAGAGGCACCATGCGTTCCCTCATGGGATCTCTCTGTAGTTCTTCAGGGTCTGCAGAGTACCCTCTTTGAGCCTTTGCAGTCAGCTGAGCTTAAGGCACTCTCTTTGAAGACTGCCCTCCTGACTGTGCTCACTTCCATCAAGAGGATAGGAGACCTGCAAGCGTTCTCTGTCAGCGAAATGTGCCTGGAGTTCGGTCCGGGCTACTCTCACGTGATCTTGAGACCCCAACCGGGCTATGTGCCCAAGGTTCCCACGACCCCTTTTAGTGACCAGGTGGTGAACCTGTAAGTGCTGCCCCAGGAGGAGGCAGACCCAGCCCTGTCGTTGTTGTGTCCGGTGCGTGCTTTACGCATCTATTTGGATCACACGCAAAGCTTTAGGATCTCTGAGCAGCTCTTTGTCTGCTTTGGTGCACAGTGGAAAGGAAGCGCTGTCTCCAAGCAGAGGATCGCCCACTGGCTCATTGATGCCATAGCTATGGCATATCACGCCCAGGACGTGCCGCCCCCGGTAGGGCTACGAGCCCATTCTACCAGTGGTGTAGCGGCCTCCTGGACCCTGGCCAGGGGTGCCTCTCTAACAGACATTTGCAGAGCAGCAGGCTGGGCAACACCCAACACCTTTGCGAAGTTCTACAACCTCCGGGTGGAACCGGTTTCGTCCCAGGTAGTGGCACGCAATACAAGCGGATAAGCCCGGGATAACCGGCCGGGTGCATCGCTTGCACATAGCGCCTTTCCCCTCCTCTGAGCTGAAGACGTGCGCCATTAATTCCCAGTAGTGTTCACAAACTATGTTCCCTGGTTGACTTCCTCCGAGCCCTGTGGCAGTCGAGTTTTCGGAGAGACTCACTGCCAGCCCATTACATGTGCTAACTAAGAGCCCTGTTCTTGGGTAGGTGCTCCGCATGTGGTGGTTCCCTGTAAGGTAACCCCATGCAATGTATATCTTCCGCTAATTCGTTTCCCTGTTGGCAAACTGCGTCTTCCTTGGGCAGAGCCCCTCTGCCACAGTCTCCATGTTTGTAGCAACTCTTCCCCCATTGGGTAGGATCTACCATGAGACTCTCCACATGGTCGGCAAGACCATGTGACGTATTTTTCCACTTAAATATCCCCCCCTCTCTTTGGGCGAGGTGTGGTCTCCGCGGTGTTCTCCCATTGGGAGGGACACCCCCCGACTAGACCTGGTGGCCCAGTTGGATAATCCCCCTTGTTTTTTAGGGAGTGGAAAAAAAAGAAGGGGAAAATAGGCCACGACTGGGTTAGCCTGTCTCTATCTTCAGGGTAGTCGACTTGTCCCCAAAAGGGCCGTTCGACACTCATAGCTATGTTGGGGGAGGTTACGTGTCGGCCTGTTGTGCTGGCTACGAGGCACACAGTGGTCTGCCCGTCATACACCGCCAGTTCACGTAACACAGTTCAGCCAGTTGCGGCGTTTCATTTAGGGACCCCTAGCGTCACTACATTGACACAATGTCGAGTGAGTGACAGATAGTGAACGTCCTGGTTACTTGTGTTACCTCCGTTCCCTGATGGAGGGAACAAGACGTTGTGTCCCTCCTGCCACAACGCTGAACTACCCGCTGAAATGGACGGACCTTGTCTCGGCTCCTCAGCATAAAACCTGAATGAGTGGTTGCATACCAGCTCCTTTTATACTTGTATGTCCGGGGGAGTGGCATGCAAATACCACTCGCCAATTTTCATTGGCTTTTTATCAAAGACCAGAGGTGTCTCGGGCTCCCAAGAGTGACCCCTAGTGTCACTACATCGACACAACATCTCGTTCCCTCCATCAAGGAACGGAGGTTACGCAAGTAACCAGGACGATTCCCTCGCAATAAGTTTTGTGTTCCCTCGCAATAGTTTTGCGTTTCCTCATGATAAGTTTTGTGTTCCTTTGCAATAAGTTTTGTATTCCCTCGCAACAGTTTTGCATTCCCTAGCAATAGTTTGCATTCCCTCACAATAAGTTTTGTGTTCCCTCGCAATAGTTTTGCGTTTCCTCATGATAAGTTTTGCATTCCCTTGCAATAAGTTTTGCGTTCCCTCGCAATAGTTTGCATTCCTTCGTGATAAATTTTGTGTTCCCTCGCAATAGTTTTGTGTATCCTCATGATAAGTTTTGTATTCTCAATGAATTTCTCACTGAAAAGAGTTTGGCAAGCGCGAGGGGGAAGGCGGGTCTACCCGCTTCTAGTAACCAAACAAATTAGGTTTTCCTTGAGCAGTTTACTCTGACCTGATTGGTTTAATAACATGACAGACAGCTGGTTCTTCATATGGCTCAGCGTCGTTCCTCTGGGTATCTCTCCTTTCTTAAATATTAAACTGAAATATTAATAAAAACACGATTTAATTATATTCACTATTAACCATCACTGGCAGGGCATTTTGGTGAATAGATGGAATTAGCTGGTATTACAGAACTCATGCTAGAAAACAAATTAACAAAGTAAACCATATAAAACAAAAGTCTGTGAATAGATAGATGGTTTACTTATATCATTTGTTTTTAGAATGAGTTCAATGATACCAGCAAGTTCCATCCATCCAGCCATCCATCCACCCATTTGCCATGCCAATGATAATTGAAAGTAATTAAAATAATGAACAGCAACAAGAAGAAATATTTGAACACCAGATTGAGATTTATATCAATAAATGATGTCAGCTCAACTTCACACTCGCAATAAAAGAACGTGTATGTATTCATATTTCAGTTTAATATTTAAGAGAGGAGAGATACCCAGAGGAACAACGCTGAGCCATATGAAGAACAAGCTGTCTGTCATGTTATAAAACCAATTAGGCCAGATTAAACTGGTCAATGAAAACATCATTTGATTGGTTACAAGAAGCAGGTAGACCCGCTTTCCACCCTCGCGCTTTCAAAACTCTTTTCAGTGCGAAATTTGTGCCAAAAATGTGAGCGAAACAAATGGAACAGTGTATATCGGATTATTTCTGGAAAATATTTATGCCACAAACACAAGCAAATTTACACATTTGCAGTAGTTCATTTTACACATACAGAATGATTCTACATGATCAATCAGTTTTGCTGTTCATTACACCCTTTCTTTGCTTGCATATCGCATATCGGTCTTCAATGTTTTTGGCCGTGTTTGGGTCGCAAAAACAGTGCCAAAAGTGTAAGCGCAAAAAAAGGAAGTCAGAAGAATACACGTCAAATTTACTTTGTGTTATTTCCGCTTTCACAAATCGTATTCTGTGCATGCTAATTTTTCTATTATGCTTGTAACTTCATTTAGGCTTTTATAAATCTGACTCTGCACATGCAAATCATTTAGGCACTATTTTACCTTCATACATATTTTAACCTTGATATTCATAGTAAAATCATAGTACTAATAAAGGAAAACAAAACTATAGTAATACAAATCTGAATTTTGATTTTACTACAAATACCATGGTATTTGTAGTAAAACTATAGTAATCACAAGATTAACTATGGTTAATCTACAGTAAAACCATGGTTAATATATGGATACAGTATACTGTATTAAAACTATGGCTTCCACCTAAAAAACGTGGTTACTTGTCAGTTACTACAATATTACTATAGTAAAACCATGGTTTCCATCAAAAAATAAAATAAAAATAAAAGGATAATAATTAAAAACGGTTAGCCTACAACAATCATGGTTACTACAATATTACTATAGAAAAAAACATGTTTTCCGCCAAAAACTATGTTACTACAGTCTACAATATTGGTAGCACTTTATTTTAAGGTTACATTTGTTAACATTAGTAAATGCATTTGGTATCATTAACTAACAATAAACAAAATATTTTTTACGGTATTTATTAATCTTTGTTCATTGTTAATGTTAGTTCATTGTACAATAACTAATGTTAACATATACAACTTTTGATTTTAAAAATCATATGTTGAAATTAACATTAACCAAGATTAATATGCTGTAAAGGTTTTATTCACTCATGTTAACTAATGTTGTTTACTAATGTTAACAAATGGAACCTTATTTTAAAGTGCATAATATTACTATAGTGAAACCATAGTTAAACTATGGTATTTGCATTAGTAAAACCATGATACTGACAAAAATTATTATTTTTTATTACCATTGTTTTTGTTTTCCTGTATTATCACTATGGTGTCACTACGGAAATCATGCTTAAAATCTGGTTACTGTTGTAAAATCATGGTAAATTATTGCAAGTTTATTGTGAGGGAAAGCAAAACTACTTCAGAAAAAAAAAAAAAAATCCTGCCCTGTCCTATAAAGGGCTCCGTAGAAAAGACCTGCATAAAGATTTTAAAAAAAATTTCCACAGAAAATATGACAGCACATTAATAAAATTAATTTTCATTTTTGTCAAACATTCCTCATCAAATTCTTTTACGACCAAATTATATAACCCATGCTATCTGCATTAATTTTATAGCTCTACACTCTTACTGTAGGTCAACTTATGTCCATTTTAGTGTCTTCTAAGGAATTTCTAAGAGAAACATCTCTTGTTTCTCAAACTGATACTTCAATGAAACCTAACTAAGAACTCAATTATATTTCCTGAGCTATTAAAGACCAGCCTCTAAGAAATAACATTTTCCTCTGGGTATTCAATGCCCAGTCCTGGAGCTCAGGTGAATGTCAGTGAAGATTGTGATGAAGAAGGTGAAGAGAGAGTGCCAGAGAGAGGAAGTGGAGGTCATGCAACAAGATGGACATGTGTAAACAAGTACTGATTGTATGTGTAAGAGAGAGGTTGAAGGGTGAAAGTCTCTGGACCTCTCGATGTGAGTCCATTATAAAAAGAACTGATGGATGATCAGAGACACATAAAACAAGAACGCTGGAGTGAGAGGGAGAAATGACAGCTCTGTGAGTAAGTGTGAGACAGACAGTGAGACCTGTTATCTCACTCAGTCAGTGAGAGACACGAGGGAATAATGTGTTTGGATAATGCTGCCCCCTTTAGACCAACATGTACAATCACACTCGTACAAGGCTGGGTGATATACAAGCTATATTTATATATATATATATATATATATATATACACACACAGTCGGCCAAAAGTTTGGAATAATGTTCAGGTTTTGCTCTTATGGAAAGAAATTGATACTTTTATTCACCAAAGTGGCATTCAACTGATCACTATGTATAGTCAGGACATTAATAACGTGAAAAATTACTATTACAATTTGAAAAAAAAAAATGAAATGATACTTCAAAGCGTCTCATCAAAAAATCCTCCACATGCAGCAATGACAGCTTTGCAGATTCTTGGCATTCTAGCTGTCAGTTTGTCCAGATACTCAGGTGACATTTCACTCCACACTTCCTGTAGCATTTGCCATAGATGTGGCTGTCTTGTCGGGCACTTCTCACGCACCTTACAGTCTAGATGATCCCACAAAAGTTCAGTGGGTTTAAGATCCATAACACTCTTTTCCAATTATCTGTTGTCCAATGTCTGTGTTTCTTTGCCCACTCTAACCTTTTCTTTTTGTTTTTCTGTTTCAAAAGTGGCTTTTTCTTTGCAATTCTTCCCATAAGGCCTGCACCCCTGAGTCTTCTCTTTACTGTTGTACATGAAACTGGTGTTGAGCGGGTAGAATTCAATGAAGCTGTCAGCTGAGGACATGTGAGGTGTCTATTTCTCAAACTAGAGTCTCTGATGTACTTATCCTCTTGTTTAGTTGTACATCTGGACCTTCCACATCTCCTTCTGTCCTTGTTAGAGCCAGTTGTCCTTTGTCTTTGAAGACTTTAGTGTACACCTTTGTATGAAATCTTCAGTTTTTTTGGCAATTTCAAGCATTGTACAGCCTTCATTCCTCAAAACAATGACTGACTGACGAGTTTCTAGAGAAAGCTGTTTCTTTTTTGCCATTTTTTACCTAATCTTGACCTTAAGGGTCTGGATGGCTCAGCGAGTATTGACACTGTCTACCACTCCGGAGTTGCGAGTTCGAATCCATGGTGTGCTGATTGACTCCAGCCAGGTCTCCTAAGCAACCAAATTGGCCCGATTGCTAGGGAGGGTACAGTCACATGGGGTAACCTCCTCGTGGTTGCGATTAGTGGTTCTCGCTCTCAATGGGGTGCGTGGAAAGTTGTGCGTGGATCGCGGAGAGTAGCATGAGCCTCCACATGCTGTGAGTCTCCGCGGTGTCCTGCACAGTGAGTTGCGTGATAAGATGTGCAGATTGACTGTCTCAGAAGCGGAGGCAACTGAGAGTTGTCCTCCGCAACCCGGATTGAGGTGAGTAACCGCGCCACCACGAGGACCTAGTAAGTAGTGGGAATTGGGCATTCCAAAATTGGGGAAATAAAGGGGATAAAATAAAAACAAAAAACAAAACACAAAGACAAATGTTAAGCTTCATTTAACCAAACAAATAGCTTTCAACTGTGTTTGATATAATGGCAAGTGATTTTCTAGTACCACATTAGCAATTTATCATGATTCCTCAAGGATAAGGTGTCGAAATAAAAGCTTAACACATGCAATTAATTTTAAAATGTTTAACACTTAATGTTTTATTCAGCTCTGTGTGAGTGCTGAACTTAGGTTGGAATAGGGCAGAAACTTTGCGATGTATCTGGGGTCAAAACATTGACGCACACACCACAAACACACAAAACTGCCATTCCGTGTCAATGATCAAGATGGAGAAAGGACCTCTTAACTGTAATTTTTTTTTTTTCAAATCAAACCCAGATGGGATTTGTGATTAGCCGCATTCGTACGACCCGCTGGAGTGAAGTGTCAGCATTTCTACGCTGTTGTGTTCCAGAAAATACAGATAAAATATAATTACAAGGACAGTGCCAGTGCTAAAAGCAGAACAAGATGTTCTTAAGCGCTTTTCATGTGGAGTTCAAAGCAGCAAATCATGTAAATGTGGCTTCACGCTTGCTGTAGCAAAGTGGATATCCACGATTCATACTGTGGAGGATGAGAGTTTAAGAGATTTAATGCGCATTGCAATGAATACGCAAACAACAGGACTAGTTCTTTCATTTAGTTAAGCTCCTACTTAGACTTTGGGAAATGTTTATTGTTACTTGAATTGGTGCTATTTACTGAATTTCAATCTTTATACTGTGGGATGCTTTTTTGGAAATGTTAAAAAAACATTATTGCTTCAAAATGTTTTCTTTTCTAAGAAGGAACTAAATGCATTCTGACAGGAAAATAAGTATATTTAGAGTCAAATTTCTGCACTTTCAAAATCTGAGATTTATCACGATTAACCATGAAAAACCATGTGATTAATCACAATTAAATATTGTAATTGGCAGCACTAACAGATATATTCACTGTATATTTCAAAATGTATTTGTTTTGAAATGGCTCTATACAGTTATTTTGTCCAATCAGAGGAACTATCATTTCAAACAAACAAACAAACAAACACTATAGCTAAATAGACTCAAAATGTTTAATGCAATAAGTAAAATACAGTATAAATTTAGTTATACATAATCAAGGGATGTTTTCCATACTACGTTTTGCTAAATTAACAAAGGGAAGGATATTTAATCCTTCTCATTTATATGCACCAATTTAATGATACATAGCAATGAACACCAAAATGTATACTTGTGTATTTAAAAAAACTAAAACATTTTAATATATGAATGTTTGCTTTATGGATGACTTAATTGAATCAATTCACTGACATTTTAACCTGATTCACAGAAAATAATTGAACTTGCCATCTCTATTGCTAGATATAAAGTGCATTATTATCTCTGCATTATTTACAATGTTTCTTAATTTTACATTGCCAAATGCCAACAAATTTTACAACACAGTGCATTTGACTTGACCTTCCATTTTCAGTGTACTTTTTGCTGGAAGTAATATCAACCTCAATTTTTACACACATTATTTGATTACACTGGCATTTTTAAGACATTTTTACACAAAATTGGATAATAAAAAAAGCAAAATAACTGTTGCTGTTTCCAAGATGATAACTATAATGAGTGCTTCCAAGGAAGTTGGATTGTTGAATTTAACAAAATTAGCAAAAGTTGATGCCGTTAAATCTAAGATATTCAGAATATTGTTTGAAATACTTAATTGCAAGTAACAAGATGTCCTTGATCATTACTGTTTATTCTGCTTCATTCCCAAGAGTACAGCCAATTTCAAATTTACCCAATTTTATGCAACATTTATTTATACCATGTATAGTTATTTCAGAAATAAAGGTGTTTCCTCACAATATACTAAAGCAGGGGTTGGGAACCTATCGCTCACGAGCCACAAGTGGCTCTTTGTTAAAAAATTAAGTGGCTCGCCGGGTGTCTCACCATTCACCAGCACATTATCGTTTAAAACTTTCTAGAGATAATTTTCCAGCAGAAAGTGTGGGTGCGATTGCAAAGCTTGAAGTCAATGACACTGTTTTGATTTCCTTTCTTCCGAATGTGTTGTACAGCCTACTCCTGGTGAACAAGTTTTGAAACGAACACCCGCCAAATGTGGATTTTTCATGCGGAGTATTTTGCTGATGTACCAGCCACTGTGGAAGGCGACCTGTAAGACTTCTCGGAGTGATATATTACAAGAAATTAGACACAAAGATGCGTGTTTGACGAAACATGATTATATTTTGAAGAACAGATGAAAGAAAAGCCGCCGATGCATGACTGATTTGATGTGTGCACAGTAAGCTCTGATGTTCAACAGTGTAATGAAAGCGCTCCTCCTAGACATGCACATGCATAGAGTTCTGGGACTCCTTTCCCAATAACTATTGATCTTAGCTGTTAAGAGCATTTTCTACGAGTGAATTTATGAACGTTTGTTATTTTTTATGTGCACCCAGGGTGTGATATAGCACCCGCCACCCGCAAAATGCGACGAGGCTCAATCCAGCTCGCGAGCTCCTCGTCCAAATGTATTTCATGCGCGAGTAATTTTGCTCATCTACCCACAACAGGCGAGTGACCTGTAAGACATCTCGGAATGACCCATGACATGCTGTTAGTCAAAAAGACACACTTGAAGAAACACACTTTATTATATTTTTAAGAACAGACAAAAGAAAAGCCGTCAGTGCTCGTGTCTGCAAGAGTTATGTAAAGAGTTATCACTCCTTTTTCTCTGTTTCATTCAACTGAAAACTGTTTGCAAGAATACTGTAATCTATGAGAATGCTGCAAATGATCTCCGATCATCTCGTGAGTTTCGCTTTATTTCCACAGAGCAGTTCGCTCTTACACATTGTGAACGCAACTCTACAGGTTCAGTAATATATACAGGTATCTTTGTATTAAAGAAACAAAGACGAAAGTGATTAAATCATAAAGTAATACAAGACACGTTTTACCTTGAACCTAAAATGTTGTTCTATTTTCTTTTCTTTAGACAGCATAAACTGTATTACCAAAATGCAATACAAACACATTCGATAGGAACACACATTTGGCAGCATGTTTTGGGAACACAAAGTAATTAATTAGGCTTATTTATTATGATGATGATTATAATTATCTTTACATTTATAACTGTCTTTAGTTCTTAATTTGTATGCTGTTAGTAAGTTTTCACCTGTTGCTGTGTACTAATACTTGCGTGATGACAAATCTGGCCGTTGGGAGACGGTACATGTTTGGATTTGGGGAGGTGGTTAAATATAAGATTTTTTAATCACTTTTAAGTTTTTCGTGTTTCAATAAATTAATTCAATTTTTAACGCAAATCAATAAAGCAAAAATATTCACCAAACTTGGGGGTTGACCATATAATCGGATATCACAATATTTTAAATGTGATTATTGAAGTAATTTTATGGAGACCCACACAAAACGTGCACTCAATTCCATATTGCAACATGTTACCTATTAATTTTCGCATATTTGTTTGTTTTTGAGTAGTCTATGGGCAATATAACACAATATAATTCAACATAATTCCCTTTGTGGAGGGTGAGAAAGAGACAGACAGGCCTCAGGCCTTTGGAGAGACTTTATTTTCAATAATAAACAAACATAAAACATAAAAAGGATAAAACAAAGTGTCCAAGGGGAACACGTGTCCAAAAAGAAAGGGAGACTGGCATCCTCACAGTGCGCTGGGGGTATGGGACAGTAGGATAGTTGTACGAGGGTAAGGTCCAGGTAAAAGGGGCAAGGTCCGGGGTGCGAGGGTTGGCGGCTTCCTTCAGCGGCTCTGCTTCCCTGAGGCCGCGGCGCTTGAGGGGAAGGGCAGCACGGCATCCAGGTCCGTCGGCCGTGATGCATGCTCCAATCCCTGGCGTCGCATGTAATTTGCACCATAGTTCCGTGGAAGACGGTGCAGGTGGCACATTTAATTCGCTGCCGGGATTCCCTACCTGCTCCCATCCTGGACCTGTGAGGACACCAGCGTGCATGCACAGGGGGCTAGAGTCTCAAGGAGAGGTGCGCTCAACATTTAAAGGCAGTGGTGATAAGGCTGGATGAGGCCTCATCACGCCCTGCCGAACGGGGATAGTCACTGTCCTGCCACTGTCCTGCCCACTCCAGTTATGGAACTGGTTGAAGAACAGCCCACTAATAGGCAGGGCGACGATGATCCAAGAAAGGTAGTGTGCTGTTCTGTCACTCCTTGTAGATTTCTAGCGTAGTACAACAGCATGGTTGCAAGTGTGATATTGCTTAAATACACTCACTAAATGTTTTATATTTCAGCATGGTGAATCAAACACAATCCTGCCATGAATCGTATAGAATTAAAACATATGTTCAACACTGCCTTGAAAGCAAACAAGTAATGAAAGGTCATACTACAGAGTCTTCAATCGCAAAAATCTGCATTAGCACGATTCTCTTCCACATACAAACTCCAAACATTCATGTGTGCGAATGGCAGATGTTTATCAGCCCCATCAGTCTGACAGAGCCCGGAGATAAGTTACAGACTGTGTTAAAAAAAAACTTCTGTATATAGAGCACAGCTTCCCTCCAGCCACAGACAGGAAATGCACAGATGAGTCATGCTGATTGCTTTATAAACTCCCTAACAGAAGCGTGAGAGATCAGATGCTGTAATGTGATCAACTGTGAGCAGAATTAGCAATGCATCAGAACATCTTCACGTATCAGCACAAGAACAGCACGGTTAGAATGTGGTTAAAAAGAAAGTCTGGATGAGAACTATAAGCGTACTTTATTTTTCAGAGCTCAAAAAGAGCATTTATTGAAAATGAGCTGCAAAAATAACGCAACTTTGTGACATCACATGGGTGAATACATCAACACATGACAGTCCAAATTTGCATGGCAATGATCAGAAACTTGTCCCGCCCAGTCGTGGTGAGGTAAGGAGGAGACATCCTGAGAAATGCTAATATTTCTGAACACTAGAAGAACTAACAATAATATGTGGGGAAACGGAAGTGTAGCAGTAGTTCTGTCACGAAGACTCGTAGTAGCATACACCATTCATTCAATTTTGGCGTCTCGTCCAATCATAATACAGCATCTACTTTATAACTCAGCAGCTGTTGTTTATCACTCATTTCATTTTCAATAGTCATGTAGGTTGATTATGCAATGTTCTTCAGTGTACGTGGTCTGATCATCTCCATTAAGTTACAATGATGATTCTCGCGTTCTTCTTGTCTCTCCTCTCGCACATAAAATCACAAAGATTTTCTTGATTTACTTATTAACATGTCTATGTTGCTGTTCCCTTAAAGGGGACGTCTCTGTGTGCCTTCTGATACCTAGTGGTAGGCTATTGCACATCAACATTTCTAAACTCAGTCAAATAAGTGAGCAGTATGCATGGTCATTATCTTATATGGTGACAAACATGTTCCTTGACTTCCAGTCATGGTAAAGATTCAAATAGTCCTGAACCCCATTTATAGGCATCTTTCTATACTTTTCCTTATTAAATTTAATATATTCTTAAGTTGGGCAGTCATCTATTTCGAATATGTCCTGACTTTTTTCCTTTCTTTTTTCTTTTTTTCTTTATACATCTAATAACCAATTAAACAAGGGTGTTTTAGATTATTGATACTGGGACTGTCTCTAAGATTCTATACTCTGTGCAACAGTGAAATCCTATATAGTAGTAAAAGTTAAAGTTTAACATTTGACCAGCAATGTCAGAATTGAACAAAGGCCACCCTATTCAGTGCTCAAAAAAATTCTTGGTTACTGATGTATCCTCTGTTCACTGATGGAGAGAACTAGACGTTGTGTCGATGTAGTGACACTAGGGGTTCGATCTTGAGAGCCCCAATCACCTTTGCTTAAAATAGAAATGGCCAATGAGTATTGGCGAGTGGAATTTGCATGCCACTCTCTGCCACCGGACATACGGGTATAAAAGGAGATGGCGTGCACCACTCATTCAGATTTATGCTGAGGAGCCGATAGAGAGTCCCGGCCATGTCAGCGGCCGGTTCAGTGCCGCGGCAGGAGGGACACAACGTCTCGTTCCCTCCATCAGGGAACAGAGGTCACATCAGTAACCAAGACGTTCCCTGTCTGTCACTCACTCAACGTTGTGTCGATGAAGTGACACTAGGGGTTCCTACAGGAAACGCTGCAGGCGCTGAACCATGTCACGAGGTACAGAAGAGTGGACACGGACAAGCTGCTGCGTGCCTCGCAGCGAGCGCTCAACCACATTGTGACCTTTCAGCGAGTTAGGTAAGGTGTCTCCCTAGTCCCGTTAAGAGGGGAGGAGGCACTTACCCAAGCAGGCTACCAGCAGTGCCTTTCCTGATTTGCTGTTAAGCAATTTCCCACCGAGCACTTTCTAGAATAGCGCTGGGAAGTGCTCTTCCCTCTCCAGGAAGGAGAGCACTATGGAGACCACATCCTACCGGAGGGAGGTTAACATGTGGAGAATACATCACATGGACTTACCAGTGGGGAAGTTCACATATGGAATGATACCACCGGAGGACCCTATCTACAGAGATTGTACGCAGCCACAGTGGCCGAGGCAGAGAAAGCTCTGGCGAGGGGAAACACAGGGTTCACCTAAGGGGAAACCGAACAGTGGAAACTCATCATACGGGATTACCAAGGATGCGCTCCTGCGTTAACATCTTGAACGGAAGCCTGTGTAAGGCTTTGTTCAAAGCACGCAGATCCAAGATTGGGTGCGACCCTCCCCCTCTCTTGGACACGATAAAATAAGGGCTGTAAAAGCCCTTGCGCAACTCGGCTATGGGGACGGGCTGTATAGCTCCCTTCGCCAGGGGCGAGGGGCTGGAGAGCGCTAAACAGGCCTCCAGGCTCTGTGCCAGCGGCACCTAGGGGACGACTGGACTTACCGTGCCCGGGCAGGGTGGTTCGCGTGGAAGTCAGATCTGGAAGCCAGCCCAGGTGGGACGTGCTGTTCCGCAATCCCGCAATGGTGGCCGGTGCCTGGGGAGGGCGAGCGACCCGAGAGATCAGCACACTTACCTGTTCACCGGCTGTCTCTTGACAGAGAATGAGGGAACGGGAGGTACTCGCGGAAACTGCTGGGCGCCAAGGCCCAGAGGGCACCCGGCGATATAATACTGACCATGTGCTGGCACAGGGGCGATGGTGGGGCTGGAGAGTTCACCCGGGCCAGACCGGTCGGAGTCAGTCGCCTCATCCCCGGGTTGCCCATGCCAGGGCCGCCTCGAAGCCCGTCTGGGGTTCTTGGGGTCCAGCTGACGGGCAGGTGGAGCCGACTTCCCATGGGAGGGTCTTCTTCTCTGAGGCCGGCATATGGGCTCTGATGGTATGGCAGCCGGGGCCGGCACCGCAGAGGAACGGCTCTGGCGAGAAGCAGACGGGGCACAGGACTTCGGAGGCCTGAAGGCGAGATGTGCTTAATCACCTCGGTCTGCTTCCTCACCGTCGAGAACTGATGGGCGAAATCATCGACGGTGTCGCCAAAAAGCCCCCCTAGGGAGATGGTGCATCGAGAAAGCGGACTTTCTCGGCATCACACATCTCCGCAAGGTTGAGCCTCAGGTGCCGCTCTTGGACCACAAGAGTGGACATCGTCCGGCCCAGGGTGTGCGCCGTGATTTTCATCGCCCGTAAGGCGAGGTCGGTCACAGTACACAGTTCCTGCATCAGCCCTGGGTCGGTTCTACCCTCGTGCAGATCTTTCAGCACCTTGGTCTGGTCTGGTGAAACTATTCTATCCCAATATTTTGGGATAATAATATTTTATGATTAAATATTATATATTAAATATTATATATTATTATGATTTTTCTCATTTAATCCAAGTCTGTCTGGTAGAAATGTTGTTCTTGCCGCTCTGCATAACCTTCTGAAGATTGCCAACACTAGAATCCCTGATCATTTCAGTCTGATCTCAACAGTTTGAGCTGCATATTTCAGCACAGATTGTTTTATGAATCTATTATGTAATGCAACTTTGCAAAGAGGCTGTTATTAAAGGTAGCAGCAGTTAAAAAACTGGACCTGCAGGATGGCCATGGTGGGCAGGGCGGAAGCGGCTTGACCCGCGGCCTTGTAAGCCTTCATCATTAATGAGGAAGAGAACTCACAGGCCTTGGAAGGGAGCCTTGGTCGGTCGCGCCAGGTGGCTGCGCACTGCGGGCATAAATGCACCACTATGGCGCGCTCTACCTGGGGGAGCTCGACATATCCCTTAGCCGCTCCGCCGTTGAGAATAGTTAGGATGGACGAGCCTGCGAAGCACGTATGGGCAGAAAAAGGTGCCTTCCACGACTTCGTTAGCTCCTCGTGCACTTCTGAGAAGAAAGGCACCGGAGCCAAGAAACCAATCATCCAGCCGCGAACGCTCAGGGCAGGTGGTGGGTTCCACTTCAGCCGACGTTCGCAGCCACACAGGCAAGCACGGCTGCCATCTCGGCGTCCGCCTCATCCTGTGCTCTACTGCCTGTGGGTGGGAGCTCAAAAGATTCGTCCACTTCCGATAGCAGAATCCCACCCTCTGACGCTGCAACCGAAAGCTCATCCTCGTCACGAGCCGCGAACGACACGTTAAATCCACCCTGAGGCGGACCGCCTGCATCACTCGACAGCTCTTCCGGATAGAACGAGCGTGCTGGGGGATGGGAGGTCCGTGGGGGTTGAGCCGGTGAAAACGCTCCCATATCCCATATGCTGGGGGATGGGACACCCGCGGTGCTTGCCGACACGGCCAGCTGAGCATCAGCCCAGGACGGAGCGGGTTGGGGAGCAGTCACGGTGGCTCCTTGCTTCATGAAGAAGGATGCGAGCCACGACTGCAACATTCTGATGGGCATGTTCTCTCAATGAGAGCATAACCCTTCCACGAAAGCTGCCTCGGCGTGCTGGCACCCCAAGCACTCGAGACAGATTTCATGGCTGTCTGGAGGGGAGAGATAACGGCCACATCCAGTAGTGCAAACGCGGAAGGACATCTTTAAAAAGACGCCAAGTGTTTGCACGAGCTCTTTTAGAAGGAAATATACTCTTTTGAATATACTCTTATAGCACCCGCGGACTCAGCCACCGAAGTGCCCAGGGGAAGCACAACACTCGACCGTGCGAGGGTGACCGCTGATATGCGCTGTAAAATCCAGCAGTGTAAGCGAAAGGTGAGAGGACGAACACAAGCATACATTCGGCTCCGAAGAAAAAATCTGTATGAGTGGTGCACGCCATCTCCTTTTATACCCGTATAAATTCCACTCGCCAGTTCTCATTGGCTTTTTCTATTTTAAGCAAAGGTGACTGGGGCTCTCAAGATCGAACCCCTAGTGTCACTACATTGACACAACGTTGAGTGAGTGACAGACAGGGAACTCCTAAGTACTGTTTATCTTTTTTAAGGATATTTCACAAACAATGCCCCCCCAACCACACCCCCTTATGCAAAAAAAAAAAAAAAAAAAAAAGTGGATGCATTGCAAGCCTATTCTTCACAAGAAGTGCATAGGGCTCTCACTTTATCAAGGGGTGCACACAAGTATCAGACACTTTTTGCATGTTTCTTCACATTGATGCTCATCTTTTCACTAGGGCCATCAATTCACACAAGCTAGTCTATGTTTCTTCAGGGTATGATACAAATATGTACACTTTCATAGGTTAACATGTATTTAGTCATATCCTGTTATGTTTCACACAATATTTCTTCTTTTTTTCATGTTATCTTTATATTCTGAAGACATGAATGTCGTTCTGAGTGTTTGTTTTTTGTTTTTTTTTACTTTTGGGGGTTTAATTTTAATTAGACCTAAATTCCTTTTGGGGTAAGTTCCTTTCCCCTGCTGTAATCATCTTCCAGCAGGATCTGATGGTTCAAGCGAGATTCTGAGCACTGAACCGTAGGACAGGTCTTATGCCAAAGGAAACTATTCTATCCCAATATTATGATTTTTCTCATTTAATCCAAGTCTGTCTGGTAGAAACGTTGTTCTTGCCGTTCTGCATAACCTTCTGAAGATTGCCAACACTAGAATCCCTGATCATTTCAGTCTGATCTCAACAGTTTGAGCTGCATATTTCAGCACAGATTGTTTTATGAATCTATTATGTAATGCAACTTTGCAAAGAGGCTGTTATTAAAGGTAGCAGCAGTTAAAAACAATATTGAACCAGGGAGCAAACCCACAGCTTAGACCAGTCTGGTCATTCTCCTCTGTCATTAACAAGCCATTTTCATGCGTCTGGATGTTTTTTTTTTTCTTCACACCATTCTCTTTACACTCTAGAGATTGTTGTGCATGAAAATCCCTAGAGATCAGTAGTTACAGAAAAAATCAAACCAGCCCATCTGGCACCAACAATCATGCCACAGTCTAAATTACTGAGATACATTTTTTTCCCAATTCTGATGGTTGATGTGAACATTAACTGAAGCTCCTGACCCACTGCTGCCACATGATTGACTGATTAGATAATCGCATGAATAAGCAGATGTACAGGTGTACCTATTAAATATATATATATATATATATATACAAAAGTTTAGGGTCACTTACTCATTATTTATTTATTTATTTATTTATTCACATTTTAGAATAATAGTAAAGTCATAACTATGGAATAATAGAAATGGAAATATGGGAATTATGTTGTGACTAAAAAAATAATCTAAACTATGTTATATTTTAGCATCTTCAAAGTGGCCACCCTTTGCCTAGATTTAGCAGAAATGTACTCTTGGCATTTTCTAAACCAACTTCTTGAGGTATCCCCCTGGGATGCTTTTTAAACAGTATTGAAGGAGTTCCCATATATGTTGGGCCCTTATTGGCTGCTTTTCTTAATTATTCGGTCCAAGTCATCCATTTAAAAAAAAAAAAAAATTTAAATAAAATTTTCGTTTTGTAATTAAATAAATTGATATGGTGGCACAATTATATTTTTGTCTACAAAACTAATTTCAAACATTTAAGCATACGCCTTCAGATCAAAAGATTTTTAAGATCATGAGAAACTTTTCAGGCAAGCGACCCCAAACTTTTGAACAGTAGTGTGTGTGTATATATATATATATATCAGTTGTGCTCAAAAGTTTGCATACCCTTGGAGAATTTTTAAAGAAAACATGAGTGAGCAGGCAAAACACATTTCTTTTATTTCTTATGTAATCATATTCAACTGTAGGTTATAACAGAATGGTACAATCATAAAACAAAACATGGCAACAAAGAAAAAAATGAAATGACCCCTGTTCAAAAGTCTGCATACCTTTAGTTCTTAATACTGTGTATTGCCCCCTTTAGCATCAAAGACAGCGTGCAGTCTTTTGTAATAGTTGTCTTTGAGGCCCCAAATTCTTGCAGGTGGTATAGCTGCCCATTCGTCTTGGCAAAATGCCTCCAGGTCATGCAAAGTCTTTGGTCATCTTGCATGAACCGCACGTTTGAGATCTCCCCAGAGTTGCTTGATGATATTAAGGTCAGGAGACTGTGATGGCCACTCCAGAACCTTCACCTGTTTCTGCTGTAACCACTAGAGGGTCAACTTGGACTTGTGCCTAGGGTCATTGTCGTGCTGGAAAGTCCAAGAGCATCCCATGCGCAGCTTTCGTGCAGAAGAATGCAAATTGTCTGACAGTATTTTCTGATAACATGCTGCATTCATCTTGCCATCAATTTTCACAAGATTCCCCGTGCCTTTAGAGCTCACACACCCCCAAAACATCAGTGAGCCACCACTATGCTTCACTGTGGGGATGGTATTCTTTTCACTATAGGCCTTGTTGACCCCTCTCCAAACATAGCGCTTATGGTTGTGACCATAAAGCTCTATTTTGGTCTCATCACTCCAAGTGCCAGAAGCTGTGAGGCATGTCAAGGTGTTGTCGGGCATATTGTAACTGGGCTTTTTTGTGGCATTGGCACAGTAAAGGCTTCTTTCTGGCAACTTGACTATGCAGCTCATTTTTGTTCAAGTATCGTCGTTTTGTGCTCCTTGAAACAACCACACCATCTTTTTCCAGAGCAGCCTGTATTTCTCCTGAGGTTACCTG
Source organism: Myxocyprinus asiaticus (assembly GCF_019703515.2). Classification (NCBI taxonomy): domain Eukaryota; kingdom Metazoa; phylum Chordata; class Actinopteri; order Cypriniformes; family Catostomidae; genus Myxocyprinus; species Myxocyprinus asiaticus. Next base: position 2,455,214 of record NC_059362.1, read on the forward strand.
TGGGTTTTTCTTTGTATCCCGAACAATTCTTCTGGCAGTTGTGGCTGAAATCTTTCTTGGTCTACCTGACCTTGGCTTGGTATCAAGAGATCCCTGAATTTTCTACTTCTTAATAAGTGACTGAACAGTACTGACTGGCATTTTCAAGGCTTTGGATATCTTTTTATATCCTTTTCCATCTTTATAAAGTTCCATTACCTTGTTACGTAGGTCTTTTGACAGTTCTTTTCTGCTCCCCATGGCTCAGTATCTAGCCTGCTCAGTGCATCCATGTGAGAGCTAACAAACTCATTGACTATTTATACACAGACACTAATTGCAATTTAAAAAGCCACAGGTGTGGGAAATTAACCTTTAATTGCCATTTAAACCTGTGTGTGTCACCTTGTGTGTCTGTAACAAAGCCAAACATTCAAGGGTATGTAAACTTTTGATCAGGGCCATTTGGGTGATTTCTGTTATCATTATGATTTAAAAAGGAGCCAAACAACTATGTGATAATAAATGGCTTCATATGATCACTATCCTTAAATAAAAGACAAAATCAATGCCAAAATTTCACAATTTCTGCCAGGGTATGCAAACTTTTGAGCACAACTGTGTACACATATATATATATATATATATATATATATATATATATATATATATATATATATATATATATATATATAAATAAATAAAAATATATAAAATATTAATCCTTGAGATTTCCAACCCAGCATACAGGTACACCCTCCTTAAACCATGCTCACACTCAAAATTACATTCAATTATTAAAAGACAAAACATAAATCCACATTGTAGGGTTCAAAAATCTTTTCAAGTCTATTCAAAATATAAATTAAACCTGGAAATAAAGTTTTAGGATTTTGCAAGTGCGATCCACCGAAAAGGGCTAAATAGTTGATAGCTTTTGATGCGTGAATGGTTTGCACGCACAGCGCGAGTCTCGTCACACTTTAATAGTGTATAGTCTCCCATTCAGCTGATGAAGTCACGGTGCGTGATCATGAGGAAGGATTACATCAAGATGTAGATTGGAATGCAGGTGCGAAAAACGACATACAAATCAAATAGCCTGCTCCTCTCACATGCAGGATCATGATTATATCCTAATCATCAGGTTTTGCACAAAATTTTCACTCAAACTGTTATGCTGAAAATATAATTTGTAATGAAAAATAAATGATTAAATTAGAAAAATGCAAAATAAAAATATTTTCACAAGTGGACTCATACTTCGGAAAATCGCATACTGTAACTTATGAGGCTGGTATTCATTCAGTCGACCACCAGAGGGAGACCTCTCCCGAATACTAACATCGAACTGTTTCTTCTATGGTGACTTCCTGTTTGCACTACATAAATAGCCATGCCTTCCATTGTTACTTTGCGACGTATTGTCAGTTTCACTGCCTTACCAAGCGGTTTTCCCACTGCCTGTTTCATTGCCTTATTGTTATGACCATTGTGCCTGCTTTATTGGATTACTGATTTTTGGATTACTGTTTTGCTCTGTTTGCCTGGTTGGACTGATTATTTGATAATGACTACTTTGCCTGCTTCAACAATTATGTCTCTGCCCTGTGTTTTGGATTTGTTTGCTGTTTTTTAACAAACTTCCTGCATATGGATTCTACCTTCGCCTCCATATCGAGTCCATCACAGAATACTTCACCACTAATGAATCCAGCCGAAGTTTCTCAGCTCCAGGCTGCATTCGCTTACCAGAGCAAACATCTCGCAAATTACCAAGAGCAACTGTACAACCTAAGAGCTGCAAATGGGAGCCTCACCCGCTACATCCGCTCTCTTCCATCCCCACAAGCTACACCGATAAGATTCGCTCCTCCTGATAAGTTTGATGGTTCACCTGAGAAATGTAAGGTGTTTCTATGTCAGTGTAGAATATATTTTTCCAACCTTCATTCATCCAGGATTAGAAGAAATGTGCATTTATGATGAAGTTGCTTACCGGTTAAAGCATTAGATTGGGCTTCTGCGGTTTGGGAGACTGACAGACAACTCCAAACTTAATTTGATTACTTAGCTTCCCAGATCCATGAAGTGTTTGAATACCCAGAGGGAGGTAAATATGTCTCTGTTCAGCTGCTTCATTTATGCCAGGGTTCACGTTCAGCAGCTGACTTTGCCATACACTTCAGGACACTAGCAGCACAAAGTGGATGGAATGATATCGCACTCAAGACAGAAAGGGACTGAACCACAATCTGCAGGCCAAACTTGCATGCAAGGGTGAGGATTCAACGCACACTGAATTAATTTCTTTGGTTGTAAAGATTGATAATTTACTGCGTAACTCACCACATTCTAAGATTAGCCCCAAGTTACAACTATCAGTCCATAGTCAAGCCCAGGCGTGCCCCAAAGCTCCTGAACCTATGCAGATCGCCTATACAAGAGTTTCTGTTGAAGAACGTGATCGTCATCATAAGGAGGGACTGTGTTACTACTGTGGTGAAAGGAGTCATCAAAACTCTGCATGCCCTCACAAAGGCAAGAAATATTAAAAATCAAGAACAAAAGTGAGTACCAAGAATATTATTGGATAATGCACCATAGGCACAGGCATCACTCGCCAAACTGTTCCAGTGACACTACGAATTTGATTATTTCACATAGAAACCATATCTCTTTATGTCATCAACTCACCTAAGCATATTCTCATCCCAGGTCATCCATGGCTGGCTGTCCACAATCCCATCATCTCCTGGAACCAGGGTGAGTTAAAACAATGGTCAGACTAGTCACTGTCACCATGCCATGTTTAACCACTAGCATCGAGAGTCCTGAGATTCAAGCTCAAGTCAAGATTCCCAAGGAATATTCTGAGTTTTCGGAGGTTTTCAGCAAGATCAAGGCAACACAACTACCCCCTCATCGTCCATGGGACTGTGCTATAGAGTTACTGTCCAACATGGCACGTCCCAGAAGCAAGGCCTATCTGTTATCAAGACCTGAAACCATGGCCATGGAAACCTATGTCGAGGAGGGTTTAGCTTCAGGGTTCATTTGTCCTTCCACCTCACCAGCTGCAGCAGGTTTTTTTTTCGTTGAGAAAAAAGATGGAGGGACTGTCCATGTACTGACTACCGAGGGCTGAACACAGTAACAATCAAGTACAGGTACCCACTCCCTCTTGTTCCATCTGCTCTAGAACAACTACATGAAGCACGTATCTACACTAAGCTTGATTTGAGAAGCGCTTACAATCTAATTCGTATTAGAGAAGGAGACGAGTAGAAAACCACTTTCATCACCACTAGGGGGCACTATGAGTACCAGGTGATGCCTTATGGCCTGGCCAACGCACCAGCTGTGTTCCAGTCGTTCATTAACGAGATTATCAGAGACCTCCTCAACAAGTGTGTCATCGCCTACATCGACAATATACTCCTCTACTCCCAAGATAAGGCACAACACAAAGATGTTTAGATGGTCCTTTCACGCATACAGAAACATCAACTCTACGTGAAAGCAGAAAAATGTGAGTTCCACACTACCCAGACAACATTCTTAGGGTATATAATCAGTCATAGGGGTGTCGAGATGGATAACTCCAAGATCCAGGCAGTCACGGATTGGCCAAGACCCAATACCGTTAAGGAGCTACAATGTTTTCTGGGCTTTGCGAACTTCTACAGGAGGCTTATCCACAACTACAGTCTCACCTCTGCCCCTTTAACGTCATTGCTCAAAGGAAAACCATGCAAACTACCATGGAGTGACTCTGCTCAAAAAGCCTTCGAAACCCTCAAGACAAGTTTCATGACCGCCCCCATTCTCAAGCACCCCAATCCTAACCAACCGTTCATTATGGAAGTGGATGCATCAGACTGCGGCATCTGGGCAGTTCTCTCTCAACGCCACGGTAACCCTGGAAAACTTTATCCATGTGCTTTCTTTTCACATAAACTAAACTCAGCTGAAAGGAACTATGATGTTGGAAACAAAGAGCTACTCTCCATGAAGGCTGCATTAGAAGAGTGGTGCCACTGGCTTCCATTCATCCATTCCAAGTAATCACCGACCATAAACACCTCGAATACATCAAGGAAGGAAAACGAATCAATCCAAGAGGTCACTCTTCTTCACAAGATTTCAATTCACAGTCACCTATCGCCCTGGCAGTAAGAACTGCAAGGCTGATGCTCTTTCCCATCACCATGATCCTTCTCACAACATACCTCAAAATGTATCCATATTACCACCTTCAGTCATCGCACCCGTAAGCTGGGACATCATGGAAGAAATCCAAAGAGCCCAACAGACAGACCCTGCAACACCAGAATGCCCCCCAACAAAACAGGATGTACCATGCACTCTACGCCAGAGAACGATCCAATGGATCCACTCCTCCCTCAGCACTGGACACCCTGGCATCCAGAAGACGATTAGCCTGGTACATAACTCATTTTGGTGGCCTTCACTCAATGATGTTCACTCAAGTTTGTGCACAGTCAAAACCCCCCAGAGAACTGCCAGCCGGCCTTCTACAACCACTGCCTATTCCTCAGAGACCCTGGTCCCACCTGTCCGTCGACTTCATCACAGATCTGCCAAACTCCAAAGGGTATACTACCATCTTTGTTATCATTGATCGTTTCTCTAAGTCATGCAGACTAATCCCCTTGAAAGGTCTACCCACTGCCATGGAGACTGCAAATGCTCTCTTCCACCAAGTTTTCAGGATTTATGGTTTGCCAGAAGACATAGTGTCAGATCGGGGACCACATTTTACCTCCAGAGTCTGGCAGGCCTTCTGCAAGCAGCTAAACATCAACATCAGCCTCACGTCTGGTTATCATCCTCAAGCAAACGGACAGGTGGAGAGGCTGAACCAGGAGATAGGCAGATTTCTCAGGTCGTACTGCAGTCGTGAACAACATAAGTGGAGCGACTTCCTCCCATGGGCGGAATATGCTCAGAAGTCCCTCACTCACTCCTCCACTGGACTCACTGCCTTCCAATGTGTGCTGGGCTACCAACCACCTATGTTCCCTTTGTCAGGTGAACCCTCTACGGTGCCAGTGGATGACTGGATCAGGTGGAGCGAGCAGGTGTGGGATAGTGTGCACTTCAGACTGCAGTGGGCCATCCGGGCCCAACAAATCCAAGCTGATCGACGGAGGCGTCCCCACCCCGACTACCAGCCTGGTTAGAGGGTCTGGTTATCTACACGTGATCTCAAGTTGCGGCTACCCTGCAGGAATCTCAGCCCCAGGTATGTTGGTCCGTTCAGGATTCTCAAACAGATCAATCATGTAACATACCGATTGGAGCTTCCTGCTAACTACCGCATCTCTCCTTCCTTTCATGTGTCATTGTTGAAACCGGTCCACCCGACGTCTGGCCCCGGAACCATGGATCCTGAGCCGCCTCCTCCATTGGAGATCAACGGATCACCTGCTTACATGGTCAGAGAGATCATGGACTCTCGTTGTAGAGGGGGCCAGATGCAGTACCTGCTGGACTGGGAAGGTTACAGACCAGAGGAGAGATCGTGGGTAGCCGCCAACGACATACTGGATCCATCCTTGATTCATGACTTTCACCAAGGGCACCCGAATCGTCCAGCACCACGACCAAGGGGACGACCCCGAAGGAGAACACCAGGAGTTGTTCATAGAAGGGGGGAGGGGGGTTCTGTAACGAATGAGGCTGGTATTCATTCAGCCGACCACCAGAGGGAGCCCTCTCCTGAATACTAACATTGAACTATTTCTTCTATGGTGACTTCCTATTTACACTACATAAATAGCATGCCTTCCATTGTTACTTTGAGAAGTATTGCCAGTTTCACTGCCCTACCAAGCATTTTTTTCCTATTGCCTGTTTCATTGCCTTATTGTTGTGACCATTGTGCCTGCTTTATTGGATTACTGATTTTTGGATTACTGTTTTGCTCTGTTTGCCTGGTTGGACTGATTATTTGATAACGACTACTTTGCCAGCTTCAACGATTAAGTCTCCTCCCTGTGTTTTGGATTTGTTTGCTGTGTTTAATAAACTTCTTGCATATGGATTCTACCTTCGCCTCCATGTCGAGTCCATCACACATACATTTGAATGTTTTTTTTATTTTGTTTTGTTTGTTCTTTTTGTCGGCACAGCCACTGACCAGGAAAATAAAAAATGGCACTCCATGTCAAAAGGTTGCCAACCCCTGGCCTTGTCTATCATATTTGATACCTGGATTTCTAAGGGGGCTTTCAATAAAATAATATTCTAAATTTTAACCAAACACAAGTTACTTATATTCAGCAAATACTCATTTTAAAATATCAGTAACAATATAATCATTACTGTCACTTTTACTTTATTAAAATAAGCTGTCATTTATCCCAACCTAAGAGTCACTTTTCGCGCAAGTACGCCACCATTTTAAATATATCGATATAAACATTGAAACCACTTTATTTTCACAAATAAGCACTAGATGGTGCCATAAACATGGGAAACTAACATACCATAGGTTGTTTGGCTTGAACAGAGAGTGAAACGGGAGCTGTCAAATGCTGTGTAACATATTTGATACAAACGGCTTTATAGGGTTAAGGGTTCACAAAAATGTACTAGTTAAGCATTAATTAATTAGACAGTAATTAACAACTAACTGAATGTAGAATAAGGCTATCTTAGCCATAATTTACTAATTAACTAATTAATGTAATTAATGCTTTATTTCAGAAATCATACTTCAAATTTATTAAACAATATTAAGCCAGTAATTGTGGCTAATTAGTATTGGCTTAACAAAGCTTTTTCTAATAAATTATTAAAATCTTCCATTAAAGACAACTCGACCCCCTATAGGTGAAAGTTTAACATACTCAAGTTATTGGTTTGTTATTTCAATTACAATAAAACTCTCTGAAATTTTAGTTAATACTCACACAATACTCACAATATTCACAGTGCTTCACTTTTTCCACATTTTGTTGTGTTACAGCCTTATTCCAAAATGGATTAAATTCATTATTTTCCTCAAAATTCTACAAACAATACCCCATAATGACAATGTGAAAGAAGTTTGTTTGAAATCTTTGCAAATTTAAAAAAAATAAAAAAAGAAAAAAAAAAAGAAAAAAAAAAAAATCACATGTACATAAGTATTCACAGCCTTTGCTCAATACTTTGTTGAAGCACCTTTGGCACCAATTACAGCCTCAAGTCTTTTTGAGTATGATGCTACAAGCTTGGCACACCTATTTTTGGCCAGTTTCTCCCATTCTTCTTTGCAGGACCTCTCAAGCTCCATCAGGTTGGATGGGGAGTGTCGGTGCACAGCCATTTTCAGATCTCTCCAGAGATGTTCAATCGGGTTCAAGTCTGGGCTCTGGCTGGGCCACTCAAGGACATTCACAGAGTTGTCCCGGAGCCACTCCTTTGTTATCTTGGCTGTGTGCTTAGGGTCGTTGTCCTGTTGGAAGATGAACCTTCGCCCCAGTCTGAGGTCCAGAGCGCTCTGGAGCAGGTTTTCATCAAGGATGTCTCTGTACATTGCTGCATTCATCTTTCCCTCGATCCTGACTAGTCTCCCAGTTCCTGCCACTGAAAAACATTCCCACAGCATGATGCTGCCACCACCATGCTTCACTGTAGGGATGGTATTGGCCAGGTGATGAGCGGTGCCTGGTTTCCTCCAGACATGACGCTTGCCAGTTCAATCTTTGTTTCTCATGGTCTGAGAGTACTCCAGGCGGGCTGTCATGTGCCTTTTACTGAGGAGTGGCTTACGTCTGGCCACTCTACCATACAGGCCTGATTGGTGGAGTGCTGCAGAGATGGTTGTTCTTCAGAAAGGTTCTCCTCTCTCCACAGAGAAATGCTGGAGCTCTGTCAGAGTGACCATCGGGTTCTTGGTCACCACCCTGACTAAGGCCCTTCTCCCCCGATCACTCAGTTTGGCCAGGCAGCCAGCTCTAGGAAGAGTCCTGGTGGTTCCAAACTTCTTCCATTTATGGATGATGGAGGCCACTGTGCTCATTGGGACCTTCAATGCTGCAGACATTTTTCTGTACCCTTCCCCAGATCTGTGCCTCAATACAATCCTGTCTCAGAGGTCTACAGACAATTCCTTGGACTTCATGGCTTGGTTTGTGCTCTGACATGCACTGTTAACTGTGGGACCTTATATAGACAGGTGTGTGCCTTTCCAAATCGTGTCCAATCAACTGAATTTACCACAGGTGGACTCCAATCAAGCTGTAGAAACATCTCAAGGATGATCAGTGGAAACAGGATGCACCTGAGCTCAAGTTTGAGTGTCATGGCAAAGGCTGTGAATACTTATGTACATGTGATTTTTTTTCATTTTTTATTTTTTAATAAATTTGCAAAGATTTCAAACAAACTTCTTTCACGTTGTCATTATGGGGTATTTTTTTGTAGAATTTTGAGGAAAATAATGAATTTAATCCATTTTGGAATAAGGCTGTAACATAACAAAATGTGGAAAAAGTGAAGCGCTGTGAATACTTTCCGGATGCACTGTACAGTAAATACTTACTCTCTCTGAAACTGAGCATTAATTACATTACATTCTAGAGAAATATAAGAAATTTTATATATATATATATATATATATATATATACACACACACACACACACATACAGTACTGTGCAAAAGTCACATAAGATGTTTCACAAAAGCATTTGTCTTAAGATGGTTATTTATATCTTCAGCTTTAGTGTGTCAATAGGAAATATAAATGTTAGACTCCCAAACATTACTTTTGCAAAAAGAAAAGATTAAAATAGAAGAACAGGAAGCCCTGCAACAGATGTCATGGCCCCACAAAGCCCCCCACTGAACATTGTGTCAGTCTGAGATTACATATAGAGACAAGCAATTGAGACAGCCTAAATATATAGAAGAACTGTGGCGAATTCTCCAAGAAGCTTGGAACATCCTATCTGCCAACAACCAAGGAAAACTGTGTCCAGGTGTACCTAGGAGAATTGGTGCTGTTTTAAAGGCAAAGGTGGTCACACCTTTTTTATGTTTACTGGACTATGTATGACATTAAGTGATAAATGAAAACTATTTATGGCATTATTTTTGAAGACATCCTCACTATGCAACATTTTTCACAAGTGCCTAAAACTTTTGCACAGTACTGTATATACAGTATATGTTTATTTATAGGATTATATGATATCATCATAAAGGCCCTGCTATTTAAAAAGTGTAAGAGTAATTAATGAATACTATAACACTCTTCTCTTGGAATGTTTCAATTAAATCGTCTCAATTCATAATTCACAAAGCAGAAAACACAATATTATGTACTGTACACATTAAGCCATAAATTAATTAATTCCTTACATTTATATAGTTTTTTCTAGACACTCAAAGAACTTTACATAGTATAGGGGAACTCTCCTCAACCACCACCAATGTGCAGCCATAGTGCACCAGTATGCTCACCACACACCAACTATTTGTGGAGAGGAGAGAGTAGAGTGATGTAGCTAATTCAGGGATGGGGATTATTAGGAGGCCATGACAGATAAGGGCCAATGGGGGGAATTTGGCCAGGACACCAGGGATACACCCCTGCTCTTTACGAGAAGTGCTCTAGGATTTTTAATGACCACAGAGAGTCGGGACCTTGGTTTAACGTCTCATCCGAAAGATGGTGCTTTGTTACAGTATAGTGTCCCCGTCACTATTCTGGGGCATTAGGACCCACACAGACCAAAGTGTAAGCACCCCCTGATGGCCTCCCTAATACCTCTTCCTGCAGCAATCACAGTTTTCCCAGGAGGTCTCCCATCCAGGTACTGGCCAGGCTCAACCCTGCTTAGCTTTAGTGGGCAACCAGGCAAGAGCTGCAGAGTGATATGGCTAATGGCAGCCATCGCACCACTGATTTATACTAAAATAAAATCTGAATTTCAAACCGCAATTATCTTGACAATGTTATAGCACTGTATGAGAGATACACAGGGGCTGCACAAGACAGAACCTGCGCTTGCTGCTCATTTCGCAGGATGAAGACACACCTGTTCGGGGTACCCCTGCGTACAGGCCGGCCCACTTCGATCGAGCAGTGGAGAGAACCACCACTTAAAATATTTCGCTAGTTAAAAGCAATGTTTAAAACACAGAAATAAGACATAATTAGGGCATAAATTGTTAGTAGGCTATTTTATCTTAAGATTTAAAAGAGTTGTATGATCATCAATATGTTATCAGTTATGATTTCTAGTTCTAAAATAACAGAATAAAAAAAAAAAAAAAATCCATAAGAAATAATTTAAATATCACATTAAAGTCATTGTTTTGCCAAATCGCACAGCGCGGATTTGATTAATACCTGCCTTTCATTCGTATTTGCTCTCGCAATTTCTGTTTCTGAAATGTCGTTCAGGCCTGATAAATCACCTTGCAGGTGCAATTTGATCCATTTGAATCGACACCGCCCTTTATTTTTTCAATATTGGAGGCACGCCGCATTTTGGGGAAACACGCAAAAACTGACAAAACGTGTTATTTTGCACATCTATAAGACACAATCCTCTACAGACTACGTTAGTAGATCTGCTCTGACATTTCTTTGCATGTGCTATCAAGTTTTCACGTGTTTTTACACAAACAAACCTTCAGTAAATCAGGGTAATAATTTACTGAATGTGCAAATGTGCAAAATCTGGCAGACACTTGATTCTCACCCGGAGTCGATGGTCATCTGTATTGACCACTGTGGCCACCCGGATCAGAACCGGATTCCTCCTGTCCACCACCTCCAACTTCATATTCACCTGAAAACTGTGAGCAGGTCTCTGCAGAGAGAGAGAGAGAGAGTTCATTTTTACAGTTTTTTTGTTTTAGTCATAGTTTTGTGACCTTTAAATGTCATATTTAATCTTTACATATTCATTCATTGAATTCATTTAACTCTGACAGTAATGGCATATGATTTTAGTCCACCAACAGACCAAACAATATTGATTACAATTTTCAAACATTTTGAAAAAATTTATAAACATTTATTTAAACATGCACCAAACATAAGATTTATCAACATAAACAAAATAGAAAATGTGAATATAATGAATATTCGGAAGTATTAGCTACTTTTTAGAAGTTACTGTGGATATTAGTGGACACTGCATTACCTATAGTGCATTGTTATGGCAAAGGTGTATTTACACCAGTGTGAAAAAATTGCTTTTCCCCTGGATTTGATTTTCTGGGGCATTTTATTTTGTTTATGAGGGCATGTTTTCTAATCATAAAAAAATATTCATATACTTCTTTTTAAACAATTTATTAAGATAAAACCTCCTTCCAAATAATTATTTCTTATGTTTTATGCAATAATATGTATACCTAGGCCTAGAACAGAATATGATTAAATATATAATAAAAAAATCAAACGCATGGAAATGCCTTGATGAGAGAAGTCAACAGAGAATGACCAGACTGGTTGGAACAGACAAAGTCAACGGTAACTCAGATAACCGCTCTGTACAATTATGGCGAGAAGAATATAATATCTGAATGCTATTCTGAGATGCGGGTTAGCGTTGTTTTGGCGGCAGGAGGGGGGCCTACACAATATTAGTAGGGGTGTTAATCGGACGTTTCATCACGATATGATCTTATAATCGCTTCTCTTTGCCTGCGATCTGATATTTGCCGATACTTCAAAGTCTGCCACGATACGATTCCGATTTGATTCGATTCAGGACCCTGCGATCGATATTCCGATATTATGTGCCTATTTTACACAATCAATTAAAAAATGTTTGCCCTCAAATGCAACAAAATATTTTATTGAGCTCTCTGAAAAGTGCAGATTTAGTGTCCACATTGGGACATCCACAACAAAATAAGGTACTTCAGATGTTGAAAAACATTATACAGATAATAATATAAAAAAATAACATCACACACAAGTGATCATCAATCATTTGATGACAGCTAATATTTCAGTTTAGTCCAGTTCAAAGTACTTACATACCCATGACTTGTTTCCAACTATCCGTGCGGTATCTGTGGTTTTCTTGTCTACAACTTCCACAGTTGTAATGAAAGATTCTGTTACAGTTAACTGGAATAAATGTTAGTAAGGGTGTTGATGTGTAAAGTCTTATAACTGATGCTGGAGCTGAGCAGGTGTTTCTCTTTCCCTCGTCATAATGTTCATAATGTCGCCGTTGTCAAGACGTTTCCCATGATGGTTGAACTGCTCCCTGGTACTTTTAAATAGCAAATTCTCATGTAAAATTCAAATGGGTCGCATGCGCAACGATATTGATGGAAGCCCGAATTAATTGCGCATGTGAGCCACTCTGCGTTTGTCACAAGAGCTCACATTTTAAAGAGTGCCCGGTTGATGCACTCGCACGGATCCTGTCAATGGTCTGGAGCTCGTGTTTTGCGGGAAGCTCGGTTGACGCGCGTGCACGGATAGATCGCAGTTTGGCTTCACAAATCCTGCGCACATCCTTGTTCCACATGAAAAGCATATTTAGCACTCATAAAGTGAAATTAATGTAATAAGGTTGCTTCATCGCCTGACGGAAATGCGTACGGAAGTGGATGACATGAGAGTATTAAAATAAAGTTGCATCTTAAAGAAATATCTATATCGATATATACGCATTGTATCGATAACATTGGATCGATGCATCAATCCAGATCGATGGATCGTTACACCCCTAAATATTAGGCAGGTGGTTTTAATGTTGTGGCTGATCGTGTATAAATACTGATATATATATATATATATATATATATATATATATATATATATATATATATATATATATATATCAGTATTTTATAAGAGCAAAATCTGTACATTATTCCAAACTTATGGCCACCAGTGCATATATATATATATATATATATATATATATATATATATATATATATATATATATGCACTGGTGGCCATAAGTTTGGAATAATGTACAGATTTTGCTCTTATGGAAAGAAATTGATACTTTTATTCACCAAAGTGGCATTCAACTGATCACAACGTATAGTCAGGACATTAATAACGTGAAAAATTACAATTTGAAGAAAATGTTCAGAACTTCTTAAACTACTTCAAAGAGTTCTCATCAAGAAATCCTCCATGTGCAACAATGACAGCTTTGCAGATTCTTGGCATTCTAGCTGTCAGTTTGTCCAGATACTCAGGTGACATTTCACCCCACACTTCCTGTAGCATTTGCCATAGATGTGGCTGTCTTGTCGGGCACTTCTCACGCACCTTACAGTCTAGCTGATCCCACAAACGCTCAATGGGGTTAAGATCCATAACACTCTTTTCCAATTATCTGTTGTCCAATGTCTGTGTTTCTTTGCCCACTCTAACCTTTTCTTTTTGTTTTTCTGTTTCAAAAGTGGCTTTTTCTTTGCAATTCTTCCCATAAGACCTGCACCCCTGAGTCTTCTCTTTACTGTTGTACATGAAACTGGTGTTGAGCGGGTAGAATTCAATGAAGCTGTCAGCTGAGGACATGTGAGGTGTCTATTTCTCAAACTAGATCAGAGTCTCTGATGTACTTATCCTCTTGTTTAGTTGTACATCTGGACCTTCCACATCTCTTTCTGTCCTTGTTAGAGCCAGTTGTCCTTTGTCTTTGAAGAATGTAGTGTACACTTTTGTATGAAATCTTCAGTTTTTTGGCAATTTCAAGCATTGTATAGCATTCATTCCTCAAAACAATGATTGACTGATGAGTTTCTAGAGAAAGCTGTTTCGTTTTGCCATTTTTGACCTAATATTGACCTTAAGACATGCCAGTCTATGGCATACTGTGGCAACTCAAAAACAAAACACAAAAACAATGTTAAGCTTCATTTAACAAACCAAATAGCTTTCAGCTGTGTTTGATGTAATGGCAAATGATTTTCTAGTACCAAACTAGCAATTTAGCATGATTACTCAAGGATAAGATGTTGGAGTGATGGCTGCTGGAAATGGGGTCTGATTAGATTTGATCAAAAATGACTTTTTTTCAAATAGTGATGGTGCTGTTTTTTACATCAGTAATGTCCTGACTATACTTTGTGATCAGTGGAATGCCACTTTGGTGAATTAAAGTACCAATTTCCTTCCGAAACAGAAAAATCTGTACATTATTCCAAACTTTTGGCTGCCAGTGTACAGGTGCATCTCAATAAATTAGAATGTCGTGGAAAAGTTCATTTATTTCAGTAATTCAACTCAAATTGCGAAACTCGTGTATTAAATAAATTCAATGCACACAGACTGAAGTAGTTTAAGTCTTTGGTTCTTTTAATTGTGATGATTTTGGCTCACATTTAACAAAAACCCACCAATTCACTATCTCAAAAAATTAGAATACATCATAAGACCAATAAAAAAAAAAACATTTTTAGTGAATTGTTGGCCTTCTGGAAAGTATGTTCATTTACTGTATATGTACTCAATACTTGGTAGGGGCTCCTTTTGCTTTAATTACTGCCTCAATTCGGCGTGGCATGGAGGTGATCAGTTTGTGGCACTGCTGAGGTGGTATGGAAGCCCAGGATTCTTTGACAGTGGCCTTCAGCTCATCTGCATTTTTTGGTCTCTTGTTTCTCATTTTCCTCTTGACAATACCCCATAGATTCTCTATGGGGTTCAGGTCTGGTGAGTTTGCTGGCCAGTCAAGCACACCAACACCATGGTCATTTAACCAACTTTTGGTGCTTTTGGCAGTGTGGGCAGGTGCCAAATCCTGCTGGAAAATGAAATCAGCATCTTTAAAAAGCTGGTCAGCAGAAGGAAGCATGAAGTGCTCCAAAATTTCTTGGTAAACGGGTGCAGTGACTTTGGTTTTCAAAAAACACAATGGACCAACACCAGCAGATGACATTGCACCCCAAATCATCACAGACTGTGGAAACTTAACACTGGACTTCAAGCAGCTTGGGCTATGAGCTTCTCCACCCTTCCTCCAGACTCTAGGACCTTGGTTTCCAAATGAAATACAAAACTTGCTCTCATCTGAAAAGAGGACTTTGGACCACTGGGCAACAGTCCAGTTCTTCTCCTTAGCCCAGGTAAGACGCCTCTGACGTTGTCTGTGGTTCAGGAGTGGCTTAACAAGAGGAATATGACAACTGTAGCCAAATTCCTTGACACGTCTGTGTGTGGTGGCTCTTGATGCCTTGACCCCAGCCTCAGTACATTCCTTGTGAAGTTCACCCAAATTCTTGAATCGATTTTGCTTGACAATCCTCATAAGGCTGCGGTTCTCTCGGTTGTGCATCTTTTTCTTCCACACTTTTTCCTTCCACTCAACTTTCTGTTAACATGCTTGGATACAGCACTCTGTGAACAGCCAGCTTCTTTGGCAATGAATGTTTGTGGCTTACCCTCCTTGTGAAGGGTGTCAATGATTGTCTTCTGGACAACTGTCAGATCAGCAGTCTTCCCCATGATTGTGTAGCCTAGTGAACCAAACTGAGAGACCATTCTGAAGGCTCAGGAAACCTTTGCAGGTGTTTTGAGTTGATTAGCTGATTGGCATGTCACCATATTCTAATTTTTTGAGATAGTGAATTGGTGGGTTTTTGTTAAATGTGAGCCAAAATCATCACAATTAAAAGAACCAAAGACTTAAACTACTTCAGTCTGTGTGCACTGAATTTGTTTAGTACACGAGTTTCACAATTTGAGTTGAATTACTGAAATAAATGAAATTTTCCACGACATTCTAATTTATTGAGATGCACCTTTATATATACACATACATAACAACAGCTCTGGAAAAAATGAAGAGACCACTGCAAAATGATCAGTTTCTCTGGATTTACTATTTATAGGTATGCATTTGAGTAAAATGAAAATTTTTGTTTTATTCTATAAACTACTGACAACATTTCTCCCACATTCCGAAATAAAAATATTGTCATTTAGAGCATCTTGGCATGCTCTTCACCTGTCTTTCACATTGCTGTTGGATGACTTTATGCCACACCTGGTGCAAAAATTCAAGCAGCTCGGCTTTGTTTGATGGCTTGTGACTATCCATCTTCCTCTTGATCACATTCCAGAGGTTTTCAATGGGGTTCAGGTCTGGAGATTGGGCTGGCCATGACAAGATTTTGATCTGCTGCTCCTCCATCCACACCTTGATTAACCTGGCTGTGTGGCATGGAGCATCGTCCTGCTGGAAAATACAATCCTTACGGTTGGGGAGCATTGTCAGAGCAGAAGGAAGCAAGTTTTCTTCCAGGATAACCTTGTACGTGGCTTGATTCATGCGTCCTTCACAAAAACGAATCTGCCCGATTCCATCCTTGCTGAAGCACCTCCAGATCATCACTGATCCTCCCCCAAATTTCACAGTGGGCGTGAGACACTATGGCTTGTAGGCCTCCCCACATCTCCGTCTAACCATTAGATGACCAGGTATTGGGCAAAGCTGAAAATTGGACTAATCAGAGAAGATGACCTTACTCCAGTCCTCTACGGTCCAATCCTTATGGTCTTTTGCAAATCTCAGCCTGGCTCTTCTTTGCTTCTCATTGATGAAAGACTTTTTTCTAGCTTTGCACGACTTCAGCCCTGCCCCTAGGAGCCTGTTTTGAACCATCCTCGCCATGCAATTCACCCCAGCTGCCATTTGCCATTTTTTTTGTAGGTCACATTGTCATCCTACAGTTGTTGAGTGACATTCGTATGAGTTGGCGGTCATCCCGGTCAGTGGAGAGTTGTTTTCGCCCTCTGCCAGTCTGTAGCTTTGTTGTCCACAATGTCTGCTGCTTGACCTTGTTCTTATGAACCGCTGTCTTTGAAATTTTAAGGATGGAAGCAAACTTATGCTCACTGTATCCCTCTGCCAGCAAAGCCAGAATTTAACCCTTCTTTTCCTCACTGAAAACTTTTCTGGTCAATAGTTATTTTTTAATTCCAATTACTTTTGAGGTAATACTAGCACTGTTTTTGCCATCCAGCTGGTCCTATTGCAAGAGGATAGTGATGACGACAGCAGTGGTTTTTTTATACTTTTCCTCGTTAAATAAGATTTCATTCAGGTGATTACCTAATCAGTACCTCATTAAGTAGAATGAGGTGTGCTTGTGTTGGAATTCAACAGACACTGGAATGGAATGGCTGCCATACATTTAGAGATGCTGATTTAAAAATATTTGGAGTGGTCTCTTAATTTGTCCAAATATATATATATATATATATATATATATATATATATATATATATATATATATATATATATATATACACACACTACCGGTCAAAAGTTTTTAAACACTTACTCATTCTTAATTATAATGTTTTTCACATTTTAGAATAATAGTAAAGTCATCACAACTATGGAATAACATAAATGGAACTATGGGAATTATGTTGTGACTAAATAAAATCCAAAATAAATCAAAACTGTGTTATATTTCAGCATCTTCAAAGTAGTCACCCTTTGTCTAGAATTTGCAGATATGTACTCTTGACATTTTCTCAACCAACTTCTTGAGGTATCCCCCTGGGATGCTTTTTAAACAGTACTGAAGGAGTTCCCATCTATGTTGGGCACTTTTTGGCTGCTTTTCTTTATTATTTGGGCTAAATCATCAATTTCAAAAACTTTTTTTTTTTATTATTAAATTTTAGTTTTATAATGAAATAAATTAATATGGTGGCACAATTATATTTGTGTCTACAAAACTAATTTCAAACATTTAAGCATACGCCTTCAGATCAAAAGATTTTTAAGATCGTGAGAAACATTTCAGTCAAGTTTTTTAAAACTTTTAGACCGGTAGTGTGTGTGTATATATATATATAATTCATTGGAGTGAGCTGAGTTTATCGGTGTCACTCGCCAGCACAAAATGATTGGATTATTTGAATAAGTCATATTCTTTTTAAACTTTGCTCTTTCTAAAAATATTCGTAGTGTATCGTTCATATTTTGCAGTGTTATTTTTCTCATCATATTTTTGTCAACCAAATATTTTAATTGTTCAGTTATGATGTGTATTTTCATCTTTTCTGTCTTGTCTTTGATATCATTGATGAAATTAAACAGCCCTTTGTCCCCAAACGATTTAGTCAGTGATGAGATTAACACTGAGATAAGCTTGTTCAGGCAGATGTTTCAACATGTCACAATGACACACACACACAGGGCACCCAGTGCCAGGGGTCTCTTAGGAGAACAGATACAGAGTAGCTGGGTATGTTTCACAACAAGTCAAACATACACAAATACAATGTGAGAAATGGCAGCACACACTCACCACTTTGAAGGCTCGTGCAGGGGCTTGTAATGAGCTCGTCTCTGCCAAGTATCTCTCCCAGGAGAAGTTATTCACGTCATGGTATCCTACAACACAGAGAACGCAATGTGGATTACTGTTTGTGAGCTGGCATTTGGGTAGTTGACACACACACAGTGAAATGTTCATACATTTGTATTTTATTTTCAATATTTTTGGTTCAAATTTACATGAATGTATGAAGAAACGTATATATTAGGTGCTGTCACCATTTCTCAAGTGTTTCATCATTATTAATCACCTTTTTGCCTTCACTAGTTCATTTTAAATGGTCCTGCGGTGTGATAAATGAATTTATAACAGTACAAATATTTTGTGTAGTCTCTTAATTAATATGGTTATAATAATAAAAATAAAATATAGAATTAGCAAAATGCTGTTTAAAATAGTTTTAGATTATACCATGTTATACTGCAGGATTTTTCAACTTCCAAATATATACTGATATCAAAAATATATTAAGGTGTACAGTATGTGTGAATTTGGGTCCCACTTTATATTAGGTGTCTCTAATTACTATGTACTAACATTAAAATACATATAATACAATGTATTTTTGTTTAACTATATGTTGTTCTACAAAGTTCTCACAAGATTCACATTTGCTGCTACTGAGGTTGAGGTACAGGTAGGTTTAAGAGTAGGGTTAGGGGCTTAGGGTTTAGGTTAAGGGTAAGGGGTAAGGTTAACAAATGCAGGTACTTTAACTGCAAGTACAATACACATGTATGTACATAATAAGTACATTGTATCAAATGCTTAAGGAGGAAAAGGGGAAACAGAAGGAAAAGGGGAAAAAGAGCCGGCGTTCTCATCAGAGTAAGACGCCGCGCAAATCGACCCCCGCTACCCAGTATTCTACTGGCAAATGTTCAGTATCTGGATAACAAGCTCTGCGAGCTGAAAGCACGGAACTCTTTCCAACGAGAGATGAGGGACTGCTGCATTATCTGCCTTACAGAAACTTGGATGTCTGTGGAGATTCCAGACTCAGCCATTGAACCCGCGGGGTTCTCCGTGCACCGAGCGGACAGAGCGAAAGACCTCTCAGATAAAAGCAGAGGTGGTGGTGTATGTTTTATGATCAACAAATCCTGGTGTGATCAGAGGAACGTACATTCTATCAAGTCTTTCTGCTCTCCTGATCTGGAATTTCTCATGCTTCTGTGTCGGCCATTCGGGCTACCGAGGGAATTCACAGCGGTCATTATCACTGCTGTGTACATCCCGCCACAAGCCGACACAGACCGGGCACTCAAGGAACTGTATGGGATTATAAGTGAGCAGGAAACCGCACACCCTGAGGCCGCGTTCATTGTGACCGGGGACTTTAATAAAGCCAGTTTCAAATCAGTCGCACCAAAATACCACCAGCACATTAGTTTCAACACATGAGGGGACCGGGTTTTGGACCATTGCTACTCTCCCTTCCAGGATGGCTACAAATCCCTCCCCCGCCCACCATTTGGCAAATCGGACCACTCTTCCATTCTGCTTCTGCCCGCTTACAGGCAGAAACTGAAACAGGAAGCACCCACCCTCAGAACGATCCAGTGCTGGTCGAACCAATCAGACTCTATGCTACAAGACTGTTTTGATCACACGGACTGGGAGATGTTCTGGTCTGCCTCTGATGACGACATCGAGGTTTACGCTGATAGCGTAATGTGTTTCATCAAAAAGTGCATGGAGGACGTCGTTCCGACCAGAACAACATGGATCTATCCGAACCAGAAGCCATGGATAAATAGCGATGTTCGCGCGGCACTTAATGTGCGGACCTCCGCATTCAATTCCAGGAACGTGGAGGAGCATAAACAAGCCAGTTATGCCCTCCGAAAAATCAGAATCAGAACAGCAAAATGCCAGTACAGGAACAAGACTGAAGGACAGTTTAACACCACCAACTCTAGAAGCATGTGGCAGGGAATTAACATCATCACGGACTTTAAAGGGAATAAAAACTCCGCCATGAACACCGCTGCCTCTCTCCCGGATGAGCTAAATACTTTTTATGCTCGTTTTGTGGCCGAAGCTACAGAGGTTAGTTGACTCTCCGTCTCTGTAGTGGATGTAACCCGATCCTTCAGACGGGTGAATATCCGCAAAGCCGCGAGCCCAGACGGCATTCCGGGCCGCGTCATCAGAGTGTGCGCGAACCAGCTGGCTGGTGTTTTTACAGACATTTTCAACCTTTCCCTCTCTTTGTCTGTAGTCCCCACATGCTTTAAAACATCCACCATTGTGCCTGTTCCAAAGCAATCAAAAATAACTTGCTTAAATGACTGGCAACCTGTTGCTCTGACCCCCATCATCAGCAAATGCTTTGAGAGACTAATCAGAGATTACGTCTGCTCTGTGCTGCCTCTCTCTCTTGACCCATTGCAGTTTGCTTACCACAACAACCGCTCCACTGATGATGCCATTGCATCTACACTACACACTGCTCTCTCCCACCTGGAAAGAAAGAACACTTATGTGAGAATGCTGTTTGTAGACTACAGCTCAGCATTCAACACCATAGTGCCCTCCAAGCTAGATGAGAAACTCCGGGCTCTGGGCTTAAACAGCTAGCTGTGTAGCTGGATCCTGCACTTCCTGTCAAGCAGACGCCAGGTGATTAGAATAGGCAGCAACATCTCCTCATCACTGACCCTGAACACTGGAGCCCCACAGGGCTGTGTTCTCAGCCCACTCCTGTATTCCCTGTACACACATGACTGTGTGGCAACACATAGCTCCAATGCCATCATTAAGTTTGCTGATGACACAACGGTGGTAGGTCTGATCACTGACAATGATGAAACAGAGAGGAGGTGCACACTCTGACACACTGGTGTCAGGAGCACAACCTCTCCCTCAATGTCAGTAAGACAAAGGAGCTTGTGGTGGACTTCAGAAGAAAAGACAGAGAACACAGCCCCATCACCATCAATGGAGCACCAGTGGAGAGAGTCAGCAGCTTCAAGTTCCTGGGTGTCCACATCACTGAGGAACTCACATGGTCCATCCACACTGAAGTCGTTGTGAAGAAGGCTCATCAGCGCCTCTTCTTCCTGAGACGGCTGAGGAAGTTTGGAATGAACTGCCACATCCTCACTCGGTTCTACACCTGCACTGTAGAGAGCATCCTGACTGGCTGCATCTCCGCCTGGTACGGCAATAGCACAGCCCACGACCGCAAAGCACTGCAAAGGGTGGTGCGAACTGCCAGACACATCATTGGACGTGAGCTTCCCTCCCTCCAGGAAATATATACAAGGCGGTGTGTGAAAAAAGCTCAGAGGATCATCAGAGACTCCAGCCACCCGAGCCATGGGCTGTTCTCACTGCTACCATATCGCAGCATCAGGACCCGCACCAGCCGACTCCATGATAGCTTTTTCCCCCAAGCAATCAGACTTCTGAACTCTTGATCTCCCACGATCAAAATACATCAGCACTGCACTTTATTACTCTTATATCTCACACCGGACTGTCATAAATTATATTATTATTATATTATATTCTCTCTTAACAACTGACTATCAACCGACAGCCTGAATGTCAATACGGTACAAAACAGCCTACTGTACATTCTATATATACAACTATATATACTTTTTTATTTTTATTGAATAATGTGTATCTATATTGTGCGTATTGTATACTGTACAATGTATGTTATTATTTGTATATTGTTGTAATTATGTGTATATCAGATGTTTAAATTGTGTTGTGTTAATTTGATGTTATTGTAAATTGGTATATGTCTCATCACTGTCATGACTGCTATATTGATCGGAACTGCACCCAAGAATTTCACACACCATTGCATTTGTGTATATGGCTGTGTGACAATAAATGTGATTTGATTTTGATTTGATTAAGGACATCATAGTTAAAGACATCTACTATATTTATTAAAGTCTTTAAGTCTTTTTGAAGAGCTTTCAAAAGTCACAAAAATGGGCACAAGTGAAACATCTAATGTAATATAATTACTTTTTCATATTTTTGCTTTTTGTGGGCAGAATGGTGTAGTTACGGCATCTACCAGCAGGGGCTAACTGACGCAGCTAACCAGCCAAACCTCAATCTAACCAGCCAAACCTCAATCTACTGTTACTCACTTCCGAAACCCTACTGTTACGTTTCCATTCTATTCAGTTGTTTTGTTCATTTTAAAGCAGTCATGAAATGGCGAATCAAATTTTCCTTGATATTTAGACATATAAGAGGTAACTGTACTATAAAAAACATCCTGTAAATGACCTCAAAACTTCCTCCCCAGTCTAAAAAGAGCATTTATAGTTGCCACTAGGGATGCACCGATCCCATACCTGGATCGGTATCAGCTCCGATACTGAAGCTTTTAGATGGATCAGGTATCGGTCCAACGAGCCCGATCCAAATCCGATACTGTGTGTTAGTCATGTTCGTTACTGTCAAGCTCCAGAAATGACATAAAAGAATCATTAAAACACAATTAAAGTAGCTCATATGACTCATGCATTTTATTAAAAGCCACTTGAAGACATGCTCTGTGAATCACAAAAGGCTGTGTTTTATAAGTAAATATATAAAATGCACGCACAGCTCCAGCGCATCAGTGAATGGCGCTGCTCTGTTTACACACACACTCGTGGCTATTTTTAGCCTTTACAGCGGTGCGCAATATTTGAGCGCTACTCAAGAGCAGCATCTCAGATGCAGATGCTCAATAGTTCGGTTCACTTATAATATGCATTTAGAATGGCACTGGAGGTGCTTTATTACCAGAATTTGAATAAGAAGCGAATTAAACTACTGTGAATTTGCCTACAAACAGACACATACAGGACTTCCTGGAGAGTTCAGAATGTCAAAATAAAAGCATGAGGGTTTAAAAGTTAAAGGTGCATGATTGAGATATATTACTATATATTACTATTATAATATATTATTATTATTATCATTTTTTTACAAATTATAATAATATTTAAGTTGAATGTGTTGCAAAAAATAACTGTGAATGAAAACTGAGCTGATATCTTACAACTAAATTGAACAAAAAAGAGATCTGAATCCTTTAAAGTCCAGATACAAGTTGAAAAACTTTTGGAAAAAAAAAAAAAACGACTTCTTTTCTACTGATAACTTCTACTGGAATTATTGCTCATTTTGCTGGTACATTATCCAGTATACTAGTTAACAATAAAGTTTTTCTTAATAAGCTATACATTTATATTGAAATAATGTGTAGTTAGAGGTTTGTGTTTTATTACATATTAAAGAGCACACACAATTAGTTCCACACAATAATGTAAAGATATTCTAAACTGATTATGCAAAAAAAACAGCAACACTGGTATCGGATCGGGATCGGCTGATACTGAGATTTCCGATATCGGAATCGGAAGAGAAAAAGTGGTATTGGTGCATCCCTAGTTGCCACCCTGCTGAAATGTCTCATTTTGAAATCTGACGACAGATTGCTCATTTGTATTTACGTATCGTACAACATGCGTCATCGCACCCTTGGCGCACCCATTGGGCGCAGGTCAAGAGAGTAGGCCTTGTGTGGCTAACTATTCCTAAAATAACAACCCATCTGGACTATTCTGAATAATTTTTTAGATGAAAATGAACTACACAGACTCTTTGACTGCTGTCATGTATCTCGCTGCTTTTAAAAGACGCAGTGTCAAGTTACAACTCTGAAAAGGAGAAGCAATTCTTTCATTCAGCTGCCGCCTCTTGTTTATTTGAGCACAAACACATCATGGACGCATTCTTTTGCCCATCTGCACTATTTTTAAATATTGGTGTATGTAAACATCGGACGTCTTTGACGATGGACCGTTTCGATGTGTTTCCGGTGATGTACACCTCAGTGCACCTTCAGTATATATGTGCGTAATTTCAACATGCTTTGTACTATGATATGTTTGTTTTTTCGGCTCTTGTCAGTGCCGATTGTTTGTGAACAGTCATAATACGATTCCAGCTTTGCAAAGGAACTGTTATTGAAGGATGGGACAGTTAAAAACACCATTTCATTCATGAATATTTCAAATGTCATGACTTTGATAGTTTATGGTGCTGAGTGTTAACAGTTGTGATTGAGATGAACAGTTTAATATATTCAGATGCACTGTGTTGGATGTGTTATGTGTAAACCCTGCAATTTTGTTTTATAATGTTGAGGGGCTTATACATTCTCTTTCGACTGAGTTTGCTGAATTTAAGGGGCTGCATGATGTTAGCCAATAATAACGGTGGGTGTTGAAGTTTTAAGGAGGCGCTTATGCCAAAGCCAAGCGTTTCAGACAGAGGGCCAAAAACAGGGTGGAAAATTATTATTTTAGTTTTGGTGCAAAAAAACTTTTATAACATTATCATTGGACCTCAGGAAGACAATAAAATTATCAAAAAATAGCATTTCATGACCTCTTTTAAGTGCAATGCCATAGGGATGTGCACGACTTTGAATCAAATAACGTGAAATTATAAATATGTGAGCCTCAGAATTTATATGTGTATTACTCAAATGCCGTCTGTATTGGTTTCTGTGTAAGCGCCGACATGTTTTTTGTACTGTTTTATAAAAAAATTTTTTTAAAAAGTGTTATTATTATTTTTACTAATGCATATTGTTCATGAAATTATTTTCCAAAAGAAAATTATAGTTTGTTGAAGTTAACTTGAGAATAAAACGAAATATAAATTTCATGTACATGTCATACTTGTTATTATGTTGGTTTGACAAAGCCAACATACTGATCTTCTACATAAGCTTATTATTATTATTAGTGGTGCTTGCGGAGCAAAGCATCACTATTTTAATCTCACATACTTATTATTATTCTTCTTATTCCGTACAAAATTTCAGCACCTAACTCGTCCCGCACTGTTTGTAGTAGACCCATGAATTAGGTGTCAAATCGACCTGCCTATTGACGACACCTGTGCTATGACTTTTCTAAGGGATTGGGGGTACGGTGCACCCCTGGGGGGCAAAAAATGTCCCAAAAATTTCCCATAGGCATACTATGGCAAGGGTCTCACCCATGAAAACATTTTTTTTTTCCCTACTATGGCAGTCAATGCAAGAAAGTTGTCAAATCATATCTCCCAATCAGAACAAGGGGGTGGGCTAATTTCAATCGGGATACCAATCACTCTTTAAGTATCACTTTGGAAAAGGTGTAGCCACGCCCTAGCAACCATTTACAGAACCCTAGCAACCACCCCCATTAACTTCCATTCAAAATGTCTCAGAAGAATATCTTCAGAACAGAATGTGTAGACTTAGGGAATTAGCTCTTTTGAGTCAGGTTAGTAAGCAGCCAATAAGAACCACTCTGTTCACTGGCTAGCCACGCCCTGGCAACCATTTAGAGCACCCTAGCAACCAACTCTATTGCTTTCTATTAAGAGTGTGAAATCTTCAGATCAGAATGTCCTAGTGACATGAGAGTTGGCTTGTTTTAATTGGGTGAGCAATCAGTCTTCAAGTATCATCATGGTAACTACTTAGCCATGCCCTAGCAACCATTTAGAGCACCCTAGCAACCAAACACCATTGACTTCCATTCAGAATCACTAAGATGGGTATCTCAGGATAAGAATGTCGTAGAGAATTCATTGTTGGTTTGTATGACTAAGGACAGAAAGAAGCCTTCTTAGTATCACCTGGCAACTTCCTAGCAACCACATGGGCTTACCCTAGCAAGCAAGTAGCAAAACACATATCTCTGCACCAGAACATTGTAGAAACTTCCTGTTTGGCTCGTTTGACTCAGTGTCATGCTAGCAACACCTAGCGAAGTGCTAAAAACATGCTAGCATCATAAGTATCACCCTGGTAACTGCTTAGCAACCACATGGGGTTACCCTAGCAACCAAGTAACAATTCTTATATCTCTGCACCAGAACATCGTAGAGACTTCCGGGTTGACTTATTTCACTCAGGATGGCAAGTAACCTTGACAAGTATCACCCTGGTAACTGCCAAGCAACCAGATGGGGTTACCCTAGCAACCAAGTAACAAATCACATATCTCTGCACCAGAAAATCGTAGAGAATTCTGGGTTGACTTATTTCACTCAGGATGGCAAGTAGCCTTGTTAAGTATCACCCTGGTAACTGCATAGCAACCAGATGGGTTACCCTAGCAACCATGGAACAACACCAATATCTCTGCACCAGAACATCCTACTGTCATGGGGGTGGCCTCTTTCAACTTGGAGCAGTTGGTGGGACATCGTGGTGAGAACTTTTGCCACGGCAAGCACCACTCACATTTTCTTCAGGAAACGTACCCATCTAGTTATTATTATTATGCCACTGAAGTCTATGGCAGCCCATAGAACTCCAAGTAGGAAAATGCTGAAATTTGGCACACTGATAGAAGACATTCTGAACTGTAACTGACCCAATTTTGGGGTCTCTAACTCATACCCTCTAGCGCCATCAACAGTTCAAATTTGCACTTATGTTTATAATCATAACTTTTGATCCGTAAGGCCTAGAATCAAAATAATTTTTTCTCTGATTCCATGGCTCATGCCGAGTCGAATGCATACCATTCCGCCTGACTAGATTTTCCGCCATTTTGAATTTTCAGAAACAACTACTTTTCTAACTCCTCCTAGGCTGTATGTCCAATTTGCATGAAATTTTGCATGTCCTGTATCATCTAGAGACACTCATGACAACAAGTTATTGAATTCATGATAATAGACCAAATCGTTCTCATATACCGCATCAACGAATTTGTTGGCGAGCACACCAAAATAGACGTAAGGCTGTATCTTTGTCAAAATTCTGGGGACAGTGCCAACTAGTGGTCATTTTTTTTTTTTTTTTTTTTAAAGGTGTAAAATTATAACAATTGATTAATTTGGCCTATTGTCCTGTGACTGCTCTCTTTAGATTCCTTGGGTCATGTCAAGTATGGTGATACCTAATTTGCCATTGTTGGCCATACTTCCTGTCTGCCATTTAGAAATTCATTGAAAACCTACTTTTTCTAACTCCACCTAAGCCGTAAGTCTAAATTTTGAGTGAATCATCTAGGGACACTCTTGACATTAAATTAGGAAAAGCTTTTTAAAAAACTAAATCATTCTTGTGTAACGCATCAACGAATTTCATGGCAACACGCCAATAAGGATCTGAGGCTATATCTCGGCTATATCCGTATTTACATTAAACTTTGTATCTGTCATTGTGAACACATCCTGACAGCATCACATAAATTTGGCGACAGCCAAAAAAGTTATAGATGTATAGAAATATTAACAATTCTTCCTATGTTTTCTATGCTGATTTAGTTAAAGTCATAATCAGTGATGTCCAGTGATCCTTCATTACATTATGCTGATGTGCTTAGCCTTGTAATTGCTACTTGAAGCTCTATTTATTCTATTTTTTGTTAATAAAATATATTTTTTACAGCTAGTTTTTGTTTTATTGATGATTATAAAATATAAATATGTATATTTGAACCCAAAACATAAGTCTATGATCAGCATAAACACACATCATCAGTCTAAAAAGAGTTGAAGTTCCTCTTGTGTAAGACTTCATACTCTGAGATCCTTCTGAAGTCAGCAGCAGATATTGTGAAGCTAGTGTCTATTCCAGCAGGCTTTCGCATGTCTTTTGTAATCAAAGCAACTCTAAAATGGTCTCAAACAGAAAACTGTGACAGCATCACAACCTACTGTAATGCCTTATATATATATATATTCTGGGCCTGCGGTTAATGAGCTTATTAAACAGAAGAAAAAAATTTCCTATTTGTCTAAAGCCTCTTAGCATAAGACCACATCCAGAACAGTTGCTTGTACAACAGTGCCTTTAAAAACCCCATGAAATCAAAATTGGTGTTTTGTAGCTTTTAGTCCATGTCTGTTTAGTCCATGAGGTCATCTCATTGTGTACTCCTAAACATTGACAAAATTCACTTTTAGCAGATACATACGTCTTTAAAGATTCAATTTTATTTTTACAAAATAATACTGCACTCATTTTATCCAATCAAATGCTTTTTAAATGCCCCTTACAAAACCTACTTCATGACTTTGACGCAAATTAAAGGCTAAATGGCTATTTAAAAAAAGGACAAGCACTTATATACAGTCCAAACTTTCTCTTTCAATTATGAAGATCCTAAAATGGAAATACATCAACACAGGAAATAAAACTGTGCTCATAAAGCCATTCAACTGTAACTGTTATTTAGGAGAAACTGAGACTATAACATCAGACTGTCTCTCACCTGGA
The DNA here is from genome assembly GCF_019703515.2 of Myxocyprinus asiaticus. Classification (NCBI taxonomy): domain Eukaryota; kingdom Metazoa; phylum Chordata; class Actinopteri; order Cypriniformes; family Catostomidae; genus Myxocyprinus; species Myxocyprinus asiaticus. Next base: position 2,483,771 of record NC_059362.1, read on the forward strand.
GGAGTTGTGAGGGTCTTGCCGTTCTCTTGACACCACCCAACCGGATGAATGTATGGACTAGTTGCATCACACCTGTAGAGGAAATGCATACGCTGATCAAATTCAATAAACAAATGCCTTTTAACGCAACTGTCAGAGTAAAGTGCACAGCTTTGACCTCCACAAGAAAGGTACATTTTACTATTTATTAATTCATATACACTGATGAGCCAAAACAATATGCCTAATATGCTGTTGGTCCTCCGCCTGCTGCTAAAACAGCACCAACCTGCCCGGTCATGGACTTTACAAGACCCCTGAAGGTGTCCTGTGTTATCTGGCACCAAGACATTAGCAGCAGATCCTTCAAAACCCTGTAAGTTGCGAGGTGGAGCCACCGTGGATCGGACTTGTTGGTCCAGCACATTTCACAGATGCTCAACTGGATTGAGATCTGGGGATTTTGGAGGCCAGGGCAACACCTTGAACTCTTCATCATGTTCCTCAAACCATTCCCGAACAATGTGTGCAGTGTGGCAGGGCACATTATCCTGCTGAAAGAGTCCACTGCCATCAGGGAATACCATTGCCATGAAGGGGTGTACCTGGTCTGCAACAATGTTTAGGTAGGTGGCACGTGTCGAAGTGACGTCCACATGAATGGTTGGACCCAGGGTGTCCCAGTAGAACATTGCCCAGAGCATCACATTCCCTCCACCGGCTTGTCGTCTTCCCACAGTGCATCCTGGTGCCAACACTTCCCCAGGTAAACGGCGCACACATGTACGGCCGTCCACGTGATGTAAAAGAAAATTAATTGGACCAGGCGACTTTCTTCCACTGCTCCAAGGTAAAGTTCCGACACTTGAGTGCCCATTGTAGGTGCTTACGACAGTGGACAGGGGTCATCATGGGCACTCTGAACGGTCTGTGACTACACACCCCCCTATGCATCATGGTGTGATGCACCATGTGTTGTGACACATTCCTCCCGTAAACATCATTAACATTTTCTGATTTATGCCTCAGTAGACCTTCTGTCAGTTCGGACCAGACAGGATAGCCTTCGTTGCCCTCGTGCATCGATGAACGCCCAACACCCTGTCGCCGGTGTGTGGTTTGTCCCAACTCGGGCCACTGTCAGTAAGTACTCACCACTGCTGACCGGAAGCACCTCACAAGCCTTGCCGTTCCAGAGATGCTTTAACCCAGTCGTCTGGCCATAACAATTTGGCCCTTGTCAAAGTCGCTCAGGTCTTTACTCCTGGCTATTTCTCCTACATTCAACACATTGACTATGAGAACTGAATGTTCGCTTACTAGTGGTGGCGTAGTGGACTAAAGCACATAACTGGTAATCAGAAGGCTGCCGGTTCGATCCCCACAGCCACCACCACTGTGTCCTTGAGCAAGGCACTTAACTCCGGGTTGCTCTGGGGGGATTGTCCCTGTAATAAGTGCACTGTAAGTTGCTTTGGATAAAAGCATCTGCCAAATGCATAAATGTAAATGTAATGTAAATGTAAATCTTATCTACCAGACATTGACATGTGCCCTTGTTAGGAGATGATCAACGTTATTCGCTTCACCTGTGAGTGGTCATAATGTTTTGGCTCATCTGTGTATATACAGTATATACACAATGGGATCCAAAAGTCTGAGATCACTAGGGAAAATGCTTCTATTTTGCATTTTTCTAACTGAATACATAGTTCATGTCGGAGCTATATCCTTGTGGGCAGAGACCAGAGTTTGAAGATATCCGTCGCTGTCCTTTTCTGCATATCGCAGCCCTCTTCAGCCTGCCGCGGCACGTTCGGCATAACGTGGCGGCCCGTTTCAGCTTATTGCGGCCCGTTCAGGCCCGGTTCTCCCTATGGCCAGTCTGCACCTCTACACATTTATCTCAATTTTAAACCTACATATGTAAAGCCTTTTTGTTTAGATCCTGTCTGAATTAATATTTAATAAAGAATTATGCAATGTCTTATTCTGAATATTTTTTTAAAGAGAGCTTCTATGTAGTTAGAAATCATCATTCCTTTTCAACCCATACTTAAAGGGTTAGTTAAAACAAAAATCTATTCTAGTCATAATTTACTCACTATTACGTATTTCCAAATTCATGTGACTTTCTCCCATTGAGCACAAAAGCACACAATGTTAGCCTTAGTCACAATTCACATTCATTGTATGGAAAAAAGATGCAATGAAAGTGAATGGTGACCGAGGGTCGTGTTTTTATATTTGTAGAAGAATTTCAACTAGACGTCGACCGATAGTGGGTTTTGCCGATACCGATAAATAAGGTGGTGGAAAAGGCCGATAACCGATTAATCGGACGATAGTTTTTCAAATTGATTTATAGAATGTTAAAAAATTCCAAAAAGTGTTTCTTTACTATGACGGGCACAGACAAAGAGGCTACAAGAGTGCAAAATGAATAAAACCCCACATGCAGTTTATTGTTCAACCAAAATTGCAATAATAATTAATAACTAATAAGATTCGGTGCATAATGTGGGACTTCTAACTGTAAACAAGCCTGAAACACACTAACGGCTCTTATTTTAAAATGACGGAAACTTAGCTCCGTTACAATTACAATTTTAAAATATGCATGGAAGTGAAGATAAAAATATGTATGAATTTTGTCAATGATCAAAGATTTATATATAGCAAATCCCCACATGATTGTTTTTATTTCACCTCTAGAGACCGCTGTTATACTGTAGAATCAAGCCGTTCTAACTGTGGAATCCTCTAGTGTCGGCCACAGAGGAACACAAATAAAATAAACTATTGGCAACTATCGGCACAGATTTTTGCCAATAACGATAGTTCCAAAAAAGCAACTATCTGCACTGATTAATCAGTAAAACCGATATATCAGTCTACCTCTAATTAAAGGATTTCATACATCAGTAAATTGGAGAGAAAATAAATATATCTTAAAAGGCTTTCTTACTAGTTACAAACACATTACAGATATCTGAAATTGCCATTGCCACTAGTGAAAACCAAATGCCAGATATCACAAATGAGCATTTTTACTAGTTGAAATTCAATTATTGGGTCTTTCTAAAAAAACAAAACAAATGACTTTCCAACTTACAAAATATTGACATTTTCAATTCAGTTAAGTTTTCACCCATAGAAGCTGAGGGTAAAAAATGTGTAACATCTTGACAGTTTATTCATCACAAAACTAAAATCAATAAATCATACCAATAAATCTTTTTTTTTTTTTCACATGAACATTAAACAATGTAACATCAATAACATATTTAAATTAACCATGTGAAAGAATTACAGTTAAAAAGTAAATAAATCATTTTCAACATGGTGGGAAAATCACTGTATGCACAATTGAGCAGCTTCTGCTTCCTCTGAACTTTGACCTTGGAAGTCACTTTTTGTATTTTCAAAATACAAGTTTTTAATATTGTATTCAACAGCAATGACTTGAAATCAAGGGACAAACATTATTTTTGAATTATTTAAATGATTAATACTTGTTTTGTTGTTGTTGTTTTTTGCACACTTTTTAGGTCTTGCACTAATACTTGACCTGAGAAAACAACATGAGTATTTTGACTAATAAGAAGTGCATTGCTGATTTGTAAAAATTTGAATTTCATCAAGTAAGAAATTTATTCTAGATATCTGTAATTGTTTTGAATAGGAGTGAATGACAGATCATTGTGAAATTCTACTAGTGAGAATGCAGTTATAGATATCAAGAATTAATCAAGGTCCACCTGTTGAAATTTCATTTTTGATATCAAGAATGGGTATTTTTTGCAAGCGATTAAATAATTGTTATGTCAAGAATAAATGTTTTTACTAGTGCACATGAATGAGCACTTTCCGGTAGTATTTCTATTCCTGATATCAAGAATTGGCATTTTAACTAGTGAAAATGTAATTGTTGATATCTATCATTCATATCCTGCACATGATTAAAAGTCATAAGAACACAGCATAAATGCATATATTCAAAGGAAATAATGCTGTGAATTTACCAGTAGTCATAACTTTCATCCCAGTTGTCGAAGTGCACCAGGAATCGACTGTCCACCATGTCGGTAACCGTGGCAACACAGATGAATGAAGGATTCTTCTTATCAATAGCCTCCAACTTCATACCAACCCTAAAGCCTGATGGCGTCACCGTCTGAATATTAAAACAAATACATTTATTAATCAAATCCCTTTTCTTCACATCCATACTGCCAGCGTTCATTACAATAACCACTAAAACTACACAAGGAGTGTAAATGCAATATTCAGTTGAAGAAATATATAGTACATGAAATCAAAATTTGCTCTATTTACTTTCTTAATATATGTTTGTCGTCTTATTGCATATAACTCATCAGTGCATATTATTTTAAAGTTTTTTTTTTAATTAAAAATCTTTCATCAAAATGTCAACTCTCTCTGCCCTTTGACACAACTTTACTGTGATGTATTCAAGGCTTTGTATGTGAAGAAAAATAATATTACTCAATTATATCAAAGCACATTTTTCGAGATCCAACCAAAGTCCTGATGGCTAAATCAAGACCCACCTCAGAAATACGTCACATTACTGAAGTTAAATGTGTTGAGAATGATGTTGTCCTTTTTAACCTCTAACTCATGATAGTTTTCACTATCATCTATTCATTGAGATTTCATAGTGCCATCTAGTGGAAATGAGACGTGTTTACATCTGGACTCATGGAAACTCACCATGTTCTGATTCTGAAACAGAGCTTTGGGTGCCGTCTGGATTTTATTTAGTTTGATGTAGGATGACCAGCTAAACTCGTCCTCTTTCATCCCTACATACACACACACACACACACACACACACACACATAAACCATGTGAGGAACAACAGTACATCCAATAACGTACACATGGAAATGAAAAGATATCACTTAAAGAATATGTAAGAATATTTAGTTCCAATTTAAAGCTGTTCAATGTTAAAATGCCCTCTTCTATCCCAGCTTAATATACATGAATTTCACTGGAAAAATTTAATAAAATAATAATAATAATTTTCTTCCTGAGTATTTTCGTCTTATTTTCTGGTAAAATATCTAAACATTCTTAAAACAAGAAATAATTACTTGAGAAGCAAAATAACATAAGATATAAAAGTCTATATATAAAATTACAATTCTCTCATGATTGACTCACCTTTAAGCCATCCCAGATGTGTATGAATTTCCTTCTCCAGCAGAACCGAATTGAAGATTTTTATTAGCACATTTCAGCTCTGTATTTCCATACAATGCAAATGTGCTATTGTCTGCTGGCTGTTTGATGGTCCAAAAGTCATATCTAGGCAGCATAAAATTAATCCACACGACTCCAGTCAATCAATGAATGTCTTCTGGAGCAATCCGATAGGTTTGTTTAAGAAACAAATCAATAATTAAAATGTTTTAACTTTAAATCGTTGCTTCCGGACAGCGCTGTACTGCTGTTTGAAATGACCTAACTCTCGCGTCAGAGCATGTGAGCGGAGCGGTGATAATTTCACCTGAGCGGAGAGCAACTTTTTGAAGATTCCACTCCGCTCGCTCAGCCCGCTCAGTGCCGCTCGCTCAACCCAGAATGCACTTCGTGATATGCTTGTTTGGGAACCTGCGAAATAAGCAATAGGCTTGAGGTTATGGAGTTCAAACATTGTTTTAGTGAAGTTGCAAACCTTATAGCCTACATAAATGCAAAGTATAAATCAAAGTTAAGAACGAGGAAATTGGCGGGGGGCCTGGGTAGCTCAGCGAGTAAAGATGCTGACTACCACCCCTGGAGTCGCAAGTTCAAATCCAGGGCATGATGAGTGACTCCAGCCAGGTCTCCTAACCAACCAAATTGGCCCGGTTGCTTGGGAGGGTAGAGTCACATGGGGTAACATCCTCGTGGTCGCTATAATGTGTGGTTCTCGCTCTCAGTGGGACGCGTGGTGAGTTGTGCATGGATGCCGTGGAGAGTAGCGTGAAGCCTCCACACGCACTGTCTCCGCGGTAATGCGCTCAACAAGCCATGTGATAAGATGCGCGGACTGACGGTCTCAGACGCGGAGGCAACTGAGATTCCTCCTCCGCCATCCGGATTGAGGCGAGTCACTACGCCACCACAAGGACTTAGAGCACATTGGGATTTGGGCATTCCAAATTGGGGAGAAAAAAAAAAAGGAGGAAATTGAAAGGGAGTGTGGAGAGACTGTAAGAGTCAGCAAAGATTCCTTAATATTACGCATCACAATGCCAGATAGCATGAGGATGTGCTACGCAAACTTTGTAGTGCAGCAAAAGGTGAGCTAGTAGGCTACACTACCATTCGATAATAAATTAATAGATAAGTATGGTATCTTGTTGTTTTGTAATCATGTCAGTGCTGCTGCCAGCTAAATGCAAGCCCGGTTCTGCAGGGTTGCGAACGTTAGAGCACCCTCAATTGAATATGTAAACATGATAATACTGTATATTTGCAAAGCGTATTTCCTTGAATCCCAGCGAACACACATCTACATTTAGTCATGTGCAGGTTAATGGGACACGACCTTCAGTCACCATTCACTTTCATTGCATCTTTTTTCCATACAATGAATGTGAATGGTGACTAAGGCTAACATTGTTTGCTTTTGTGCTCAATGGGAGAAAGTCATATGAATTTGAAAAACTTAGCGGTGAGTAAATTATGACAGAACTTAGATTTTTGGTTGAACTAACCCTTTAAAACCCTGCATCAAAACTAATAAACATGTATGATCTTGTGGATCAGTGTGTCCTAATTTGCAGGTGCAGCATTCTGCTTTCATGCCTCCACTGTACAACTGAGCATTTGATTGGTAAATATTTCTGCTCTCACATAGAGAATTTCATAGCGGAATTCTCTCACTTAATCGACCGTCTGTTGCTTTCGATTTCTGCTCCGGGATAAAGTGGTACATAACTGCTGATCAGTTTCCCAAAGCCAAATCCACACCTTAATGATAAGTGAAATGCAAAAAACTGACTCTAGAGTGGTTGCAGATAACATCTTCCGTCGTCGCTTGCTGCATTCATACGCAGAGAAAAAAGATTTAAATGATTGTAATTTAGAGAAAAAAGTTTTCTTAAATGAAGGCAGTGTAATTCATGAATGAAATTATTTTTATTTGTTTTGGGATCATTAAACATGATTTCATCTAATATATATACAGGTGCATCTCAATAAATTAGAATGTCGTGGAAAAGTTAATTTATTTCAGTAATTCAACTCAAATTGTGAAACTCGTGTATTAAATAAATTCAATGCACACAGACTGAAGTAGTTTAAGTCTTTGGTTCTTTTAATTGTGATGACTTTGGCTCACATTTAACAAAAACCCACCAATTCACTATCTCAAAAAATTAGAATATGGTGACATGCCAATCAGCTAATCAACTCAAAACACCTGCAAAGGTTTCCTGAGCCTTCAAAATGGTCTCTCAGTTTGGTTCACTAGGCTACACAATCATGGGGAAGACTGCTGATCTGACAGTTGTCCAGAAGACAATCATTGACACCCTTCACAAGGAGGGTAAGCCACAAACATTCATTGCCAAAGAAGCTGGCTGTTCACAGAGTGCTGTATCCAAGCATGTTAACAGAAAGTTGAGTGGAAGGAAAAAGTGTGGAAGAAAAAGATGCACAACCAACCGAGAGAACCGCAGCCTTATGAGGATTGTAAAGCAAAATCGATTCATGAATTTGGGTGAACTTCACAAGGAATGGACTGAGGCTGGGGTCAAGGCATCAAGAGCCACCACACACAGACGTGTCAAGGAATTTGGCTACAGTTGTCGTATTCCTCCTGTTAAGCCACTCCTGAACCACAGACAACGTCAGAGGCGTCTTACCTGGGCTAAGGAGAAGAACTGGACTGTTGCCCAGTGGTCCAAAGTCCTCTTTTCAGATGAGAGCAAGTTTTGTATTTCATTTGGAAACCAAGGTCCTAGAGTCTGGAGGAAGGGTGGAGAAGCTCATAGCCCAAGTTGCTTGAAGTCCAGTGTTAAGTTTCCACAGTCTGTGATGATTTGGGGTGCAATGTCATCTGCTGGTGTTGGTCCATTGTGTTTTTTGAAAACCAAAGTCACTGCACCCGTTTACCAAGAAATTTTGGAGCACTTCATGCTTCCTTCTGCTGACCAGCTTTTTAAAGATGCTGATTTCATTTTCCAGCAGGATTTGGCACCTGCCCACACTGCCAAAAGCACCAAAAGTTGGTTAAATGACCATGGTGTTGGTGTGCTTGACTGGCCAGCAAACTCACCAGACCTGAACCCCATAGAGAATCTATGGGGTATTGTCAAGAGGAAAATGAGAAACAAGAGACCAAAAAATGCAGATGAGCTGAAGGCCACTGTCAAAGAAACCTGGGCTTCCATACCACCTCAGCAGTGCCACAAACTGATCACCTCCATGCCACGCCGAATTGAGGCAGTAATTAAAGCAAAAGGAGCCCCTACCAAGTATTGAGTACATATACAGTAAATGAACATACTTTCCAGAAGGCCAACAATTCACTAAAAATGTTTTTTTTTTTATTGGTCTTATGATGTATTCTAATTTTTTGAGATAGTGAATTGGTGGGTTTTTGTTAAATGTGAGCCAAAATCATCACAATTAAAAGAACCAAAGACTTAAACTACTTCAGTCTGTGTGCATTGAATTTATTTAATACACGAGTTTCACAATTTGAGTTGAATTACTGAAATAAATGAACTTTTCCACGACATTCTAATTTATTGAGATGCACCTGTATATTGGGCAAAATCTCACTTCATGCAGGACGAATATTTGTATTTGTTAAATCCATGGTTAAACCCTGCTGTACATATAAAGAGCACATGCACAAGACACGATCTTTTGATACAAATAAAGTCTAGATTCACTTTATGCTGCTTTAAAAATATTAAGGAAAAACAAAGGGGGCACATGGTATCTACTAATATTAAATTATATATTTAACCACAGTCCTTTAGACTGCATACAATTCCTGCATATGAAATTGTAGGGAATATTAATCAAGCAGCAGTACTGAAAATGAGAAAAAACATTAACTGCTCTTTTCTGGATAAATGAATAAACCCTTTCAAACTGAACACAAAATTAGAATGAGAAATTGCTCATTTTAATTTACAGACCCAAAGTCTGACCGCATTAAATCAGTAACCTATTAATGTATCAAATCTACAGTAGCCTAATAATCATTCCATGGAGACAACTGAAGAACAATATGAATTTCACTTTTACCTGTATTTCCTGGTACCAGTCCATGTTTTCATTATTGCCATAAATGACTCGAACAAACTTTAAAGTTGAAAAGATTGTGTTTTTCTGGGTCGGTTGTGTCACTCAGATCCAGTTTAAACTGAAAAGCGCAAATTTCCCTGTATGCGAGTTTCCTCGCCGCTGCATATATGTTTTATCACTTGTAGAGGCGTGTTTGATCACTTGTTTAAAGTAAATTGACAGAATACTGACAGAGACATGGATACATCCAGAGGATACAGCAACACCCTCTGCTCTCTCCAACAACTTCTCCTTCTCTCACAACCCTCAACATACCGGTAGGGGTGGGGAACAGGTTTCCTCATTCCAAACAACTGGACATTTTCACCACACTACTCTCTATGTAACAACACTTCTTTTGAATTCCATGCTATAACTACAATGCAACCCACAAAAATCCATGTTGTTGTTATCTATCGCCCTCCAGGTAAGCTGGGGAGCTTGAGGAGCTGGATGTCCTGCTGTCCTCCTTCCCTGAAGATGGTAGGCCACTTGTGGTTCTTGGAGATTTCAACATACACCAAGACAAGCCTCAGGCCACTGAACCTCAGGCTCTTCTGGCCTCGTTTGACTTGGAAAGACTAAGCACTGCAGCAACTAGTAAAACTTTGTAATGCAGCACTTTTCGTACCACTGTCTCCTTAAGATGAATCGCTTATGATTCCTCATTTGTAAGTCGCTTTGGATAAAAGTGTCTGCCAAATGAATAAATGTAAATGTAAATAAAGGTAATTTAGAACTGACAAAAATGTTAAGGCATTATTTGAAGATTCTGATGATTTTTTTAAGTTAATAAAGTTTTAATTATCTATTTATTTTTTACACAAACCTATCGGTTTGCTTCAGAAGACATTCACTGATCGAATACTTTTATGCTGCCTAAATATGACTTTTGAACCGTCAAATATCCAGCAATGTAATGGCACCTGAATATTTTGATTGAAATTACAAAAAGAGTTGAAATGTGCTTATAAATATCTTCATTTCGGTTCTGCTGAAGAAAAAAGTCATACACATCTGGGATGGCTTAAAGGTGAGTAAATCATGAGAGAATTACCATTTTTGGGTGAACTAACCCTTTAACAAGACTTTTGTTTTCAGAGAAATCTATCAAAATTAAGTGGGGTTTACGCTTAAAACAAGAAAAAAAAATGTCAGTGGGGTAAGGAAAACAAGAAAAATAAACTTGTTTTCCCTTTGAATCAATTTGTTTTACTTACCCCATTGGCAAATAGTTTTTTTTTTCTTGTAATAAGCATAAACATTACTACATTTAGTTAAATTTGTCTGAAAACTTCATTGTCATTTTGTTTCTGAAGAACATTTTTCTTGTTTTCAGATAGTTTCGATATTTTTACTGGAAAACAAGACAAAAATTCTCAGTAAGAAAATTATTTTTTACAGTGTTTATGAGTCATTCCTTCAGAGTTTTTCCCATTTGTTGGAATCTTGAGATTATTGTGCTGTTTTAGGATTTGGCCATTGAACATTTGAGCTGCTGGTGTTTCTTACCTTTAGGTGGATGTAACTTGTGTCCGGTTTTCTCACACCAGCCCACTGGGTGGATGTCAGGAGAGTTGCAATTTACCCAGAAGTCATAGCACTCAGAATACTTATCAAAGTGCAGTCTGATTCGATGTCCTGACACCTGCAAATATTCACACGTCAACTCCACCCACTTGATTCTGGCTTTTGTTTTAACCCTTATGTTGTGTCCTGGTCATATTGACCCGTATGACTTTTTTCCTCACAATTTATTTTTTTACTTAATCCAATTGGAATAAAATTTGTTCACATATGGTATCTGAAAACACACAAAAAATTTGATCATTTTCTTTACATTTCTTTGGTTTTATTTCACTTTGTTACACTTTGTTACACTTGTGTTCCTGGTAAAAAATGATCGGCGTTTGGAAATGAATGGATAAGACTACAAATATTAAGCGTTCAGGAGCATCCTAATCCTTTAGATGAACACATATGCGGATGTGTGTTTGCTCACACAAAGTCCTCGGACATGTGCTCACACACACACACACACACACACACACACACAGACACACAGACACACAGACACACACTCACACAACTCTGAATATAACTGTTGTGATAACAAATTTGCAAATGATGAGAACAAAACAGTTCTTATTTGTCAGCAAATTAAAAAATTATTAATAAATTATAAATAAATTAATTCTTTATTAATTGGTAGGATCAGCTATATGCATTGTAAAGTCCAGATTCTAAGCCTTAAAATGACAACTAATTTGTTCAGATCAAGCAAGTGGTTGTTCATTTATTACGTAATTATATATATTTTTTGTTTTCTGCAGGGAGTGCCCTCCACTAGCCCAGTATGAGCTCAGTTCAATTAATGCTTCCATCAATAAAACAATATATATATATTTAAATAATATTTTTGGTCATAATTACCAAAAGAAAAAGTTGATAAAGAGATCTAATGCAATATCTTGTGATAATATATGCAATATGAGAGATTTATTAACAATCTTAAGTGAGCCGGTCATTTTTGACCAGGAACACAAAATACAACATAAGGATTAAGTAACAAGATTATAATACTATTACAACAGTAAAATTTACATACTGTGCCCAAGTAAGGCTCTCTAATTTTAGGATATGTCTAGTCATTTACAGAATGCCATACTTGAGCAAAGCCAATTAAAACTCTTAAACACTTTTATAACATTACATAGTGTAATTATAAAAACTCAGGAATGTAGGAAAATATGTCAGCAGTACAGAAATCAGTATCTGTTTCATCAGAGTGAGAGGCGGGCTGTTACCTCGGCGACGGAGAGGATGCAGTACATGGACGGGTGATCAGGGTCAATACCCTCCAGCCTCATGCCCACCCTAAAGCCATTCTTACACTGGGGTAATGACTGATACTGTACACACACACACACACACACACACACACACACACACACACACACACACAGTCCAGTTATGCACCTTGAGCAATTGGAGATGCAATGATACAAAAATATACACTCATTGAGTATTTTATTAGTAACACTATGGTCCTAATAAAGTTACTGACGTGATCTGCTGTTGTATCCCTTCCACCTAAAGGTTCGACAAGTTGTGCATTCTGAGATGCTATTCTGCTCACTACAATTGTACAGAGGGGTTATCTGAGTTACTGTAGCCTTTTGGTCAGTTCGAACCAGTCTGGCCATTCTCTGTTGACCTCTCTCATCAACAAGGCGTTTCCATCTACAGAACTGCCGCTCACTGGATGTTTTTTGTTTTTGGGACCATTCTGAGTAAATTCTAGAGCAGGGGCCAGCAACCTATGACACGCGTGGATGCACTGGCACGCAGAGGGGTAATCACTGGCACGCCTGCAATGGCGTGAGAGGAGTAGACTATTTTATTCATATGAAATGCTGCACCTGCATTTTAATATACATCTTGATGTAATTCTTCCTCATGATCACACAGCGTGTTTCATGAGCTGAATGGGAGGCTACACAAAAAGTTAAAATGTGATGAGACTGCAGTATACCCAACAGACTTGTGCAGTGTGTGCAAACCATTCGCGCATCACGAGCCGGCAGCGCTTCACATTCGGTTAATCACGTGAGTATACGCGCCCTCTATGATTCGGTCAGACTGCGCGGATGACAGCCTACATTCGGTGTTTCATTTGTTTCTTTTTGCTTTCAGAACAACACGTGATGTAATAATGAAAACACCGCTATTAATCCTTGAGATTTCCAACCCAGCATACAGGTACACCCTCCTTAAACCATGCTCACACTCAGAATATCATTAAACGATAAAAGAGAAAAAATAAACCCACATTGTAGGGTTCAAAATTCTTTATAAAGTTTATAAAGGAAATAAAGTTTTAGGATTTTGCAGGTGCGATTCACCAAAAATGGCTAAAGAGTTGATCGACTTGTGATGCACGAATGGCTTGCACACTCAGCGCGATTCTCGTCACACTTTAATAGTGTTTAGTCTCCCATTCAGCTGATGAAAACACGCTGCGTGATCATGAGGAAGGATTACATCAAGATGTGGATTGGAATGCAGGTGTGAAAAACTTCTTATAAATAAAATAGCCTGCTCCTCTCTCGCTGTTGCTTGTGTGCTAGTGATTACATGATTACAATAACATAATAAAAGAAATATTTATGATTTCTCACAATTTCGTTATCAGTAATCAAATAAGCAAATTTGTGACATTAACTGTGTTAACTCATTTTGTACAAAAGGACAGGTTTTCTTTCATTAAAGCACTTAAGATGCTCTGTGAAAATTCACATGCAGGATCATGATTATATCATAATCATCAGGTTTTGCACAAAATTTTCTCTCAAACTGTTATACTGATAATATCATTTGTAATTAAAAATAAACAATTAAATTAGAAAAATGACACATCCATTGACCAGGAAAATAAAAAATGGCACTCCATGTCAACAAAGTTGCCTACCCCTGCTCTAGAGAGTGTTGTGTGTGAAAATCCCAGGAGATCATCAGTTACAGAAATACTCAAACCAGCCCGTCTGGCACCAACAATCATGCCACGCTCCAAATCACTGAGATCAAATTTTATCCCCATTCTGATGGTTGATGTGAACATTAGCTGAAGCTCCTCACCTGTATCTGCATGATTTTATACACTGCAGCCACACGACTGGCTAAATAGATATTCACATGAATAAACAGGTGTACAGGTGTAACTAATAAAGTGCTCAATGAGTATATGCAGATAAACCAAACATTATGTTCTCATGAGTGATGGACCGACACCACACATCAGCCAGGCCAATTAATCAGCCAATATTTGGAGACTGTCGGCATCGGCTGATAACAGTGTCTGCTTGGCTGATTTAGAAAAGTGCCTTGTCAAAGGATAATATACAATTTCTGATCTCATTTTTTTTTTCTTGGGTAGATATTGTTTCAAATAATAGTTTGTTTGATTTCAACAATTTTGAATAGGTTTCATTTAATGTGATTACCCAAAGCTTGTATTATATCAGCAGTTTATATGTCATCGGCTGCCCTGATCTCTAGATATCAGTATCAGCCATTGCAAAACCCAAAGCAGCTGACCACTAGATATGATGGCTAGATATATTATATTATAGATAAAATACTGTATAATAAATCTACTGTTTTGCCCGTTTAAAAACTTCCTGGTTACTTGCGTAACCTCCGTTCCCTAATGGAGGGAACGAGACGTTGTGTCGATGTAGTGACACTAGGGGTCACTCTTGGGAGCCTGAGACATCTCTGGTCTTTGATAAAAGGCCAATGAAAATTTTTTTGCATGCCACTCCCCTGGACATACGGGTAAATAAGGAGCTGGTATGCAACCACTCATTCAGGTTTTATGCTGAGGAAACGAGACGAGGTCCGGCCATTTAAGCGGGTAGTTCAGCATTGTGGCAGGAGGGACACAACGTCTCGTTCCCTCCATCAGGGAACGGAGGTTACGCAAGTAACCAGGACGTTCCCTATCTGTCACTTACTCGACATTGAACTGTGAACTGTGTTACGTGAACTGGCGGTGTGTGATGGGCAGACAACTGTGTGCCTCGTAACCAGCACACCAGGCCGACACGTAACCTCCCCCAACATAGTTATGAGTGTCGAACGGCCCTTTGGGGACAAGTCGACTACCCAAAAGATAGAGACAGGCTAAACCAGTCGTGGCCTCTTTTCCCCTTCTTTTTTTTCCACTCCCTAAAAAACAAGGGGGATTATCTGACTGGGCCGCCAGGTCTAGTAGGGGGGTATCTCTCCCAAGGGGAGGACACTATGGAGACCACACCTCGCCCAAAGTGAGGGGGGGATATTTAAGTGGAAAATACGTCACATGGTCTTGCCGACCATGTGGAGAAGTCTCATGGTAGATCCTACCCAACGGGGGAGGAGTTACTACAAACATGGAGACTGTGGCAGAGGGCGCTCTGCCCAAGGAAGACGCAGTTTGCCAACAGGGAAACGAATTAGTGGAAGATATACGTCACATGGGGTTACCTTACAGGGAACCGCCACATGCGGAGCACCTACCCCAGGAACAGGGCTCTTAGTTAGCATGTGTACTGGGCCGGCAGCGAGTCTCTCCGAAAACTCGACTGCCACAGGGCTCGGAGGAAGTCAACCAGGGAACATAGTTTGTGAACACTACTGGGAATTAATGGCGCACGTCTTCAGCTCAGAGGAGGTGAAATGCGCTATGTGCAAGCGATACACCCGGCCGGCTATCCCGGGCTTATCCGCTTGTGTTGCATGCCACTACCTGGGACGAAACCGGTTCCACCTGGAGGTTGTAGAACTTTGCAAAGGTGTTGGGTGTTGCCCAGCCCGCTGCTCTGCAAACGTCTGTTAGAGAGGTCGCTACATCCCTGGTAGAATGGGCTCGTAGCCCTACCAGGGGCGGCACGTCCTGGCCATGATATGCCATAGCTATGGCGTCAATGAGCCAGTGGGCGATCCTCTGCTTGAAGACAGCGCTTCCTTTCCGCTGTGCACCTAAGCAGACAAAGAGCTGCTCAGAGATCCTAAAGCTCTGTGTGCGATCCAAATAGATGAGTAAAACGCTCACCGGACACAGCAACGACAGGGCTGGGTCTGCCTCCTCCTGGGGCAGCGCTCGCAGGTTCACCACCTGGTCCCTAAAAGGGGTCGTGGGAACCTTGGGCACATAGCCCGGTCGGGGTCTCAAGATCACTTGAGAGTAGCCCGGACCGAACTCCAGGCACGTTTCGCTGACAGAGAACGCTTCTCCTACCCACTTGATGGAAGTGAGCGCAGTCAGGAGGGCAGTCTTCAAGGAGAGTGCCTTAAGCTCAGCTGACTGCAAAGGCTCAAAGGGGGCTCTCTGTAGACCCTGAAGAACTACAGAGAGGTCCCATGAGGGAACGAGGGCAGTCTGGAGGGGTTCAGCCTCCTGGTGCCTCTCAGGAACCTGATGATCAGGTCGTGCTTCCCTAAGGACTTACCGTCCACTGTGTCGTGGTGTGCTGCTATAGCAGCAAAGTACACCTTCAAGGTGGAAGGGGACAGCCACCCTTCCAACCTCTCCTGCAGGAAGGAAAGCACCGATCCGACTGCGCATCTCTGGGGGTCTTCCCGTTGGGAAGAACACCACTTAGCAAACAGACGCCACTTCAAGGCATACAGGCGCCTCGTAGAGGGGGCCCTAGCCTGAGTGATTGTGTCTACCACCGCGTCCCGTCCAGGGGCAGACATGGAGATTCCAGAGGTCTGGTCGCGGGTGCCAGATGGTGCCCCGTCCCTGAGAAAGAAGGTCCTTCCTCAGGGGAATTCGCCAGGGGGGCTGTCGTGAGGAGCGTGAGGTCTGAGAACCACGCCTGAGTGGGCCAGTAGGGTGCTGCTCCTCATCCTCCCTGAAGTAGGCTCACTGGGGAAAACACATATTTGCGTAGGCCAGGAGGCCAGCTGTGTGCCAGCGCATCTATGCCCAGAGGTGCCTCGGTCAGGGTGTACCAGAGCGGGCAGTGGGAGGATTCTTGGGAGGCGAACAGGTCTACCTGTGCCTGTCTGAATCGACTCCAGATCAGCTGGACCACCTGAGAGTGGAGTCTCCACTCTCCCCTGAGGGTAACCTGTCGTGACAGCGCGTCCACTGCAGTGTTGCGGTCGCCCAGTATGTGAGTGGCTCACAGCGACTCGAAGTGCTGCTGACTCCAAAGAAGGAGATGGCGGGTGAGTTGTGACATACAACGAGAGCGCAGACCGCCTTGGCCGGATCAACGGCCGGAACCTCCGCAGGGCGAGCAGAATTGCCAACAACTCGAGGCAGTTGATGTGCCAACGCAGCCGCGGGCCCGTCCATAAGCCGGCGGCTGCGTGCCCGTTGCAAACAGCGCCCCAGCCCATTTTGGATGCGTCTGTCGTGACCACGACGCACCTGGAGACCTGCTCTAAGGGAACACTTGCCCATAGAAACGAGAGGTCGGTCCAAGGGCTGAAGAGACGGTGACAGACCAGCGTGATGGCCACGCAATGTATCCCGCGGCGCCATGCTCATCTCGGGACTCGAGTCTGAAGCCAGTGCTGAAGTGGTCTCATATGCATCAACCCGAGCGGGGTGGCCACCGCTGAGGATGCCATATGCTCCAGGAGCCTCTGAAATAGTTTCAGTGGAACCGCTGTTTTCTGTTTGAACGCCTTCAAACAGGTCAGCACCGACTGTGCGCGCTCGTTCATGAGGCGTGCTGTCAATGAGACTGAGTCCAACTCCAAACCAAGAAAAGAGATGCTCTAAACCGGGAGGAGCTTGCTCTTTTCCCAGTTGACCCGAAGCCCTAATCGGCTGAGGTGCGAGAGCACCAAGTATCCCCTGACTGCCTCCGTCGGGGATACCTGACGGAGGCAGTCCCATTGGGTTACCCAAATCGCCCCCAGTGCTTTTCTTATGAAAGCAAGCCACGAGCGCAACGTTGCCAAGGTCATGTTCTCACAGTGAGAACATGAACCATCCAGGATCGCTGCCTCCGTGTAGGTCACGCCCAAACACGAAAGACAGTGATCATGACCATCTGAAGTTGAGAGGTAATGACCACAACCAGGAATAACACACAATTGGAAAGGCATCTTTAAAAAGACGCGTCTTTAAAAAGACGTTCCGTGTGTGCCGCTCTTTTAGAGAAATGTACTCTTTCAGGAAAATATACTCTCTTTTTTCTGCCGAAGCGCCCAGGGGAGTTCTCTGCAGTGCACCAGTGCAGAGGAGGGAGAAGCCGCTGAAATGCGCCGTCAGATCCAGCAGAGGTGAATGAACAGTCATGAGAATTCAGCTCAGTGAGCATGACCATTCGGCTCCGAAGAGAAAATCTGAATGAGTGGTTGCATACCAGCTCCTTTTATACCCGTATGTCCGGGGGAGTGGCATGCAATTACCACTCCCCAATTTTCATTGGCCTTTTATCAAAAACCAGAGGTGTCTCGGCTCCCAAGAGTGACCCCTAGTGTCACTACATTGACACAACTTCGAGTGAGTGACAGATAGGGTACATAGAAACACCTTTCACACTAATGTTTCAAATGAAACCAGGAATCCAAATATGTTAATGTATAAGTTTTTAGTACTTTTGAAACCTGTCATAAAAAAAAAGTTTGAATTAGAAAAAAATAACTGTTCATGTAAAATTATCTGCTTCCATTATCGGTCTAATCAAACCGATATACAGTATATATAAAAAGATAATGATGTTACTCTTGAATAGATTCAAACATTCTACTACCAACGTCTAGTCTACTGTGGCAGTAAGTGATAGTAATTAAGGCAATTTTAACATTCAAATTCGAATATTCGCAGAATTTAAGGAAAAAATGCACATTCGAATCCTAAAATGTACATTCAAATTTTGGATATGTGCGATTACTTATTCTGAATTGTGAAAACTTAAACAATAACACTATTTATTTGCTGCCTCGCTGGAAGTTGTTGCATGTGTGTACGGAGCTTTACAAGCACTACTATTTCCTTCAAGAACTGGAAATCTAGTTTATTTACAGTACATAT
The DNA here is from genome assembly GCF_019703515.2 of Myxocyprinus asiaticus. Lineage (NCBI taxonomy): Eukaryota > Metazoa > Chordata > Actinopteri > Cypriniformes > Catostomidae > Myxocyprinus > Myxocyprinus asiaticus. The sequence goes on from NC_059362.1 coordinate 2,502,612, forward strand.
TCATGTAGGGTTTTGATGAATCAAAGGTAAGCATTTCCAGTCACAATGAGGACATTAAATACTAACTGTTGCCTCACCTCTTTGAATAGTTTACTGGGGGCAGCGATGGCTCTCTCCTGCTCCAGGTATGAGGCCCAACACCATGCCTTCTTCTTGCCTCCATATGGAACTGCTGCATTGTGGGAAACAACCATAGGTGTCATAGAGCTCATGTGACTCTCACCTGAAGTCAACCTTGCCATCTACTGCACAAAACTGTGTGTGTTTATCTCATATACTCACTGTATCTGAGCAGTGCTGCATCTCCTCTGCGCTTCCTGCGACCTCTCGGAGCCCCACGTGACGGTCGCCTGCTTTCTTTCTCTTCCTGTTATACACAAACACACACACACACATGTTCTACCCTTGCTCAAACTGTGGCTGTTAGAAACCAGGAACATAAAGCACACTGTATCATTGTACCCTATACATTTTCCATATCAAATCTATTTTATCAGCTGAGTTTGTTTGAAGGTGTAGTGGGTGAGTTGGTGAGACAGAGTGTGTGATCTGTTAGGAAGGAAACACAAGCTTGTGTAATCAGGGTTGCATAGCTTCAAGCCTCAACTAGAAATTACTTTTGTTAGCTCTCACCACTTAATAAATATGACATTGTCTGCAAGCACAAAAATTGGGGATGATATATCGATATAGAAATTGTGGCTGAAACAAAAGGCAATAATTATCCACGACCATATCGATTAGGGCCAATAACCAATATGATGCCGATACTGTGATAGCCGATAATTATTTTCACGTTAGGACCAATAACCGTTTGATGGCTGATATTACAAAAGCCAATAATAATTTTCACGTTATGGCCATTAACTAATATGATGACCAATATTACAAAAGCCGATAATTATTTGCACTTTATGCACTTCAGTAACCGATATGAAGGGCCAACATTATGATAGACAATCATTGTTTATTGGCCAAAATGTGAAATGATATGATGCCGATAACATGAATGACGATAATTATTTTCAAGTTAGGACCAATAACTGGTATGATGGCTGATATTATGATAGCCAAAAAAAAATTCATGCAATGGCTGATATTATGATTGACAGTAATTATTTTCACATTATGCCTGATAACTGCTGTGAAAGCCAACAATACAAAAGCCGATAATTTTCATGTTACGGCCAATAACTAATATGATGGCCAATATTACAAAAGCCTATAATTATTTTTGTACTTCATGCACTTTAATAACCTATATGAAGGTCTACATTACGATAGCCAAAAATGTATTTAACATTTTGGCCAATAACCAATTTGATGCCAATATTATGAAAGCCAATAAATATTTTTTCAAGTTAGGACCAACAACCGGTTTGATGGCTGATATTACGGTAGCAAAATAATTGTCATGGTATGCCTGATATTATGATAGACGGTAATTATTTTCATGTTTTGACCAATAACCGGTTGGATGGCTGATATGACGATAGCCGATAATAATTTTCATGTTATGGCCAATAACAAATATGACGGCCAATATTACAAATGCTGATCATTATTTGCAATTCATGTGCTTCAATAACCGATATGAAGGCCGACATTACGATAGCCAATAATTTACTTCACATTTTGACCAATAACCGATACAATGCCGATATTATAAATGCCGATAATTATTACATTTTCACCAATAACCGATATGATGGCTGACATTACAATAGCAAAAAAATAACAAATTTCTTCATGTTATGGCTGATATTATGAGACAGTAATTATTTTCACATTATGCCTGATAATTGCTATGATGTTATGGCCAATAACTAATATGATGGCCAATATTACAAAAGCCAATAATTATTTGCAATGCATGCATTTCAATAACCGATATGAAGGCCGACATTATGATAGCCAATCATTTATTTCACATTTTGGCCAATAACCGATACAATGCCGATATTATTTGAGCCAATAAAACATTTTCACGTTGTGGTCAGTGACCAACATGATGGCCGATATTTTAAACCTACAATGTGTTGCCTGTTTTATAACAATACCCTTCCAAAAAAGCACTGTATCAGTGATGTTAATGTCATGGTACATGAAATATTTTGAACTTTTTGTAAGTGTAGCCTTCACACTAAAGCTCCAATCTACAATTGTACATGTTTCAAGTGTAATCAGGTAGAAAACATGGATAACAAATAGTGTCACAAAAGGTAAATGTTTACAGGTGTCACATTATAATAATTTGTTTATATAACTTAATATAACTTTATTTGAGGGTCCAAGCTGACAACCTTGAACTTTGATTAAGTTTAGCTTAACTTTAGGGACTGTTAAACCGTCGTAATGATCTCCATCTCTCTCTGTATCCCACACAGCATTCCCTCATATTCTAAAAGCAGCCTGAGGACTCTGCAGAAACTCTAGATGTGATAAGAAATGCTTAGTGAAAGCCTGATAAGATGGAAGATGAACAGAAAAGGAAGAGTAAACTGACGTAGTCCTCGTCATCTTCCTCAAGGACGTCCATCGAGCTGTCCACGTCTTCAGTGACTCTCTCTGTCGGGCGTGACCTTTTCCTCCCAAGCACCTCTCCGTTAGTTCTGGAACTTTCTTTCTTCAGCTCTCTGTGAGCAGACCATGAGCAAACATTATCAGAACTCTCCAAGCAATCATTTGTGTGCTTTTACTAAATTATTTCTAATAACAGACCTATAAAATGCTATTTTAAATTATTATATATTCTTTGTACTGTATAGATCCTGGATTAGCCAGTTAAGTCTGTATAACATGAATATATTTGATCAAAAGACATGTAGTCAGGGTCTGATATGAATTAGGGCACAGAGTAAAAAATACCACTGAAAGTGACAAAAATGCAAAAGATATTTCAAGTGTGAGGGTAAAAAAATAAGGGTGACCAGATTCCTGCTTGTGGAAAACGGGACAGCCCCCTCCCAGCAAAAATTAAACTGATGTATCCTTACCTAGACACAGATCAATGCGAAGTAGAGGGTGCATCTGCAACCTTGTACTTTTCGCTGGCAGCAATTTTTCTCAGTGTGCGCTTGTCTTTCAAGAGTTTATCATAAAATGCAGAGCAGTCCAGTCCAAAATTAAGATGTAAAGGAAAGCATTGCCGAGATTTATGCAGTGAGTCGAGTGAGTTGAGATTTATCCGGTGTCCATGCTGCGCTCATTAATGAGAACACACGTTCCACAGATGCAGATGTCCCAGGCAGGCATAAAACAAACTCCACGACCTTGGCTAAGACTCCGATGTTGATGGTCTTGCTCTCCAGCTCACGAAAAACGTCTGCCCATCTCTCAAGACATGGCCGTCTTGTTTATGATCCACTAAGTGACAATGTTTTTCACGTAAACCCACTCATCAAAGAGCGTGGTTTTGTCAATCAACTTGAGAGTGGGGACTCTGGAATAGAAGTGTTCGAGGCTGCTCTGAATGTCTTTCCACTCTGGGATGTCTCTCAGTAGGGCCCACTCAAGTTTTTCTGTGTTCTCCAATGAGTGGCTCCAATTTTGGAGGTAATCCACTGATGCTGAATAAAAGTTTCTGACTGCATGGGTGATGGAAAAGCGAGCTCAACAGATCTCACACCTCACTTTACTAGGCTCTGTCCGTGACTCCTTTTTTTTAGAAATGTAAACTCTTTTTGAAGATCCTCATTAAATGTACATGCACGCTTCCTTGACATTTTTTCAGCCGCAGTTTCATCTGTGTGCTCTTTCAAACGGATTCTTCAATCAGTTCACTAACTGGACGTCTATTGATAGAGGATTGTGATTGGATAGTTTAATCCAATCATATACTTCAAATAACACGGTGTGATTTTATTAGTTTTACAAGCCGTATCCTTGGCTACCTTTGATTAGAATACTCACGTGACTGAGAAAGCCCCATTGGCGATAGAGAAATTTTGGGAGAGGGGAAATACAGGACAAAACACGATTTTTGCAGAATAAGTCAGGACTAAATACAGGACTGTCCCAGGAAAAACGGGACGTCTGGCCACCCTACAAAAAATGCTTCTCTTGTTTTAAACAACATTTGATTAATTTCATAATATCCAATTGTAGGTCAACAGAAGACAACTCTATAATCTAACAAAGCGTCCAGCCATTTATTTTTGCAGAGTGTATATTGTGTTATGATATATTATACATTCATTACATCTACTTTTGTAATTGATGTTGATTTGTTTTGATTGGCAATTTAATTTCAATTTATTTAAATTCAATTTAAGTATTTGACATCTGACATCTTATCTGTGTGTGAATGCAGCTATTGTAATGCTCAAATTTCCATTACTGTTGCACAGATGAACCCCGTGTGACATAGGAAGACAACTTCACAACATTCTGTTTCCTCTGTAGTAACAGCATTAAGTACTGTATAATTTTGCTCAATAATAATAATAATACTCATGGCATAACAAAAACAATATGTATAGCTCACTGACTGAATAAAACTCTACTGAAGGGAAGTTTGACTGTCATAAACCACGACTAGGCCTATGTTTAGGAGTAGACATGACATCAGCAGATGAACAAATACATTCATCCCACAAACTCTATAGAGGTCAGACTGCTCACAGACTGGAAGCAAAAATACCACAACATGACAAGCATTACAGTGGACACAAAGATGTTTAACAAATCAGTGAGAGGACATGTTATTGTATATAAATCAGTATAAAGTCTCTTTTTTTTAAAATAGCATATTGCCTACAACTTTTGAAACTAACTACTCAGTATACATACTGTATGTGTATTTTTTGTATGCATGGAATATTCAGGTAAACTACTAAAATGTGCATAATCAAATTGTTAGTTCCATATCTAATTCTAACAGGATAGGCTGTGTTTGGAGCTAATGTAAAATGACTATTAGGGTTCCCACACTTTTTGACCAATTAATCCTTCGCTAAGCTCCACCCCCCTTGGTTACGGTCGCTCACTTTGACAAGCTTTGCATCACTTCCCACAGGAATGAATGGGACATTCATTCGGAAATTACATTTTAAAGCATATTTATCTGATGTTTTTTGTAAAAGAAATTGTTAAAATCAATAATTTGATTGAAAACTGTTGAGATTGTGGATCTAATTTCTAGCTAATTAAATATTTTAGAGCGGAGCATAATAACAAAATGTAAAAAAAATTATACTGTGTATATACGTATTCACTATAGAAAATTGTCATGAACTCATTTCCATGACTTTTTCAGGTCTTAAAAATGTCCTAATAGTTCCCTTCTTTAGCCTATTTTTAAGATTTAGACATTTCAATTTAATAACAAAATTCCATAAATGTAATTGTATAATGTTTAACAAAATTTGTTTTTTATTTATTTATTATTGAAGATGACTAAATTCAATTTCATGGAATTTTGAAAACTGAAATGCTTAAATCTTAAAATAATTTTTTTGAGTTCATGACCGTGGAAAACCTGCTATTAATATTACTCTCTTTCTCTCAAAAATTCCCTTTAATTCACTTGCAGAATAAATTAATCATGGCTGCCTGCAAATAGCATATTTCTACAATAAGCGCATTTACATGCACAGTGTTACGCTGATAACTAAAAAAAAAAAAAAAAAACAGCTTATTCAAAAAATATTACATTTAAAACCATTGGGTTATTTTTTTCTTTCGACATAAAAACGTAAACAGGCATGCGCACAAAACTTGCACACATTGGATAATATTTTATACATATCATATGCACATTGGATGTTATTTATATTTATTTAAAGGAGCAATATGAAATATATTTACTGTACAAAAGCATAAAATTATCATAATATGTAATCAGAGATTTAGGAAACATGCTAAGTTGAAATATTGGTTTCTCTGAAAACAATGCTACAGCCAATATATTCTACTTTGAAATGTCCGTTCCAGGCCGGAATTTCTGTTTGTGTTTTGGCCTGTGTGATCCCACCAACTGCCCATTTCCCAATAGTATTTCGACACCCCGGGTTGCCAGATTTGAAACAAGTTAGCGGGTAAACACAGCGTGCTGCAGCCATGGAAGCCAGCAATACATCTAGCTAACACTGACAGAGTTATAAAAAATCCACATGAGCTGGTTTATAATTAGCAAACAACAAAAACATTGCAGGTGTATATACTAGCTGATCAACTTACAGTGTTAGGCTCGTCGCTTGCCATTGACAGTTTGCTCGTTCCTGTTGCGTGTCGTCAACCTGGCAACCTGTGTGAGCTTTGAGTCTGGGGAGGAGGGGGCGGGGGAGACAACTCTCTCCAACATTTAGAATTTGGACTGCAGTACCCATTTTAAATGCTTGGTGTCAATGTTACATATTGCTCCTTTAAGTAACTGTGTTCAATTGCGTACTAACACATTTGCTGTTGTATCAACAATCGTGAAACTTCACTGGTATTTGCATTGACTAATGCAATTTTGGTATCGTGACAACCCAAGCATGTAGTGAGCAGTGTGCAAGCGTTCTGTTCCAAACACAGCCTAAATCTTAACTCTGTTTAAAAACCAGTGTGACAGGTCAGTCAATGCAAACATGTTTGATAGTAATAACGTCACCTGCCCTCCCACACATACAAGAACACAACAACTGCTGCTCAGTCCATAGTGCTCAAATCACTTACAACAACCTCCCAGCAAATCCATGAACAGAACCGGTCAGAAATTACCCAGAGCTTTACACTTTTCAATGTATTTTGTTCTATCCAGTTGTGGGTTTAGTGCCTCTGCAGACAGCTGTCTGATATCTGTATTCACTGTCTCAGAGGTGAGTGTTGTTCTATGTGGAGCTAGTATGAAATGGTTTTGAAGAAAACATTAAAGCACAGAACTTGAAGAAAACAATTAGAACACTCAAAACATATGCTACTGTGATGGTAGACAATAGACAACTGCATATTAAAGTGATAGTTTCGACTCTGAATTCTGATTGGATGAACCACGTTCAGAGACATTTTAAAATGCAGATAAAGCACACCTGCAACCGCACATTCAATATCCATCTTTTTTCTGAACATGTGAAGTGAAGTGTTCCACGATTCATAACGGAAACATTTCGCTTTCCGCTCTCCAGTGTTTTCACTCGCATCAATAAATGCAACAATTTATTAAACACTGGTGTTTTTATCATATTGCTGAGATGGGCAAGTTACTTGCTGAAATTTAATACCACGGGTTAGGGTTTTTTTTAAAATCACCAACACCAAGTATGAGCAATAGAGCCTCTGAAAATCAACTACTGGGGTGAAATATAAGTGAATGTCTGACACTGGCCCTCAATGACAGTACTGTGTAGTACTCACTCTTGTTGCTCTTGCAGCAGACAGCGCTCACTGCAGTGAAGTCCATCAGACAGGAAGTCCACCATAGAGCCCTTCCTGTTACAGCGTACACATACCAGTCCTCGCTGGGCCCATGCCTTTTCCTCCTTTATGACCGGCCCCTTAGAGAGAGCTGAGGAAAATCAAGACAGAAGTACATCATCATCATCTGTCATCATCATCTGTCCATTTACATGCTTAAGTGATACTGACTCTTCACTAAACCCTGCCTTGAAGACACTACTGACCAATGCAACATTTTTAGACAAGCATTTGCTCTTTTCTAATGTAAGTAATTCATGTGTGTATGGATAGTTTTAAACAGAATTTAACGGAAATGTAAAAACTTTTTTTTTTTTAAATCGGTACAACGTTGTTACCAGAGGTAGGGTTAGGGTTAGGCAAGTGAGAAAAGGCATCCAGAGAGGACATGGCACTTTTGTCCCTTAAAATACAAAAAATTATTTTCTTTGTAAGTAATTTTGCCTTAAAACAAGATAGAAAAAAAAAAACAAGTCCAATGTGGTAAGAGAAATTGTGCTTCTTAAGTGCATTTATCTTGTGCTATTATTTACAAATAAGTCCTTTGTGTTTGGATAGTTTCAAACAGAATTTTAGATAAATTAACCAAACATACAGTAAAATGCTATTGACGGGGCACTTATTTTAATTATGACACTGCCATTTTTTTTTCTTCTTTTTTTAATCATAGACCTCATTAAATTTTGTTTTTTAAAATGCTTAATACAAGACAAAAATATTTACCAATATGTTAAGAAAAATTAAAATGTATCTTGTAAATGTATCTAGTTTCATGGGTGTCCTAATTTTTTTAACAAATATTTTATTGGAAACAGTAAGTCATGTGTGTTTGGATAGTCTGAACATAATTTTACAGAAATTCCCCCAAAACAGAGTAAAATGTTATTGCCGTGCCCTTATAATGGCATGTATTTTCATTATGCCACTGGCCATTTTTTTCTTGTTTTAAGCATAAACCTCACTAAATTTAGTTTTATGCTCAATACAAGAAAAAAAATATTTAGTAAATTTATCTTGTTTCAAGGGTGTCCTATATATACACTACTGTTCAAAAGTCTGGGGTCACTTGCCTGAAAAGTTTCTCATGATACCTTTTTCCTCCAAACATAACGATGGTCATTATGGCTAAACTGTTCAATTTTTGTTTCATCAGACCAGAGGACATTTCTCCAAAAGGTAAGATCTTTGTCTCATGTGCACTTGCAAACTGTAGTCTGGCTTTTTTATGGTGGTATTGGAACTGTGGCTCCTTCCTTGCTGAGCAGCCTTTCAGGTTACATCATTATAGGACTCGTTTTACTGTGGATATAGATACTTTCCTCCAGCATCTTCACAAGGTCCTTTGCTGTTGTTCTGGGATTGATTTGCACTTTTCACACCAAACTACGCTCATCTCTAGGAGACAGAATGCGTCTCCTTCCTCAGCGGTATGGTGGCTGCATGGTCCCATGGTGTTTATATTTGCGTACTTTTGTTTGCACAGATGAGTGTGGTACCTTCAGGCGTTTAGAAATTGCTCCCAAGGATGAACCAGACTTGTGGAGGTACACAATTTTTTTTTCTGAGGTCTTGTTTGATTTCTTTTGATTTTCCCAAGATGTCAAGCAAAGAGGCACTGAGTTTGAAGGTAGGCCTTAAAATACATCCACAGGTACACCTCCAATTCAGTACACCTCCTATCAGAAGCTAATTGGCTAATTGTCTAAAGGCTTGACATCATTTGCTGGAATTTTCCAAGCTGCTTAAAGGCACAGTTAACTTATAGTATGTAAACTTCTGACCCACTGGAACTATGATATAGCCAATTAAAAGTGAAACAATCTGTCTGTAAACAATTGCTGGAAAAATTACTCGTGTCATGCACAAAGTAGATGTCCTAAACGACTTGCCAAAACTATAGTTTGCTAATATAAAATCTGCAGAGTGGTTACAAAATTAGTTTTAATGACTTCAAGTGTATGTAAACTTCTGACTTCAACTGTGTGTGTGTATATATATATATATATATATATATATATATATACACACACACACACACACACACACACACACACACACACACACACACACACACACACTACCAGTCAAAAGTTTTGAAACACGACTGAAATGTTTCTCATGATCTTAAAAATCTTTTGATCTGAAGGCGTATGCTTAAATGTTTGAAATTAGGTTTGTAGACAAAAGTATAATTGTGCCACCATATTAATTTATTTCATTATAAATCTAAAACCTAATAAAAAAAAAAAGAAGTTTTTGAAATTGATGACTTGGACCAAATAATAAAGAAAAGCAGCCAATAAGTGCCCAACATAGATGGGAACTCCTTCAATACTGTTTAAAAAGCATCCCAGGGGGATACCTCAAGAAGTTGGTTGAGAAAATGTCAAGAGTACATGTCTGCAAATTCTAGACAAAGGGTGACTACTTTGAAGATGCTCAAATATAACACAGTTTTGATTTATTTTGGATTTTATTTAGTCACAACATAATTCCCATAGTTCCATTTATGTTATTCCATAGTTTTGATGACTTTACTATTATTCTAAAATGTGAAGAAAAAAAAATAATTATAATAAAGAATAAGTGTTTCAAAACTTTTGACCGGTAGTGTATATATATATATACACTATATTGCCAAAAGTATTCGCTCATCTGCCTTTAGATGCATTTGAACTTAAGTGACATCCCATTCTTAATCCATAGGGTTTAATATGTCGTCGGCCCACCCTTTGCAGCTATAACAGCTTCAACTCTTCTGGGAAGGCTTTCCACAAGGTTTAGGAGTGTGTTTATGGGAATTTTTGACCATTCTTCCAGAAGCGCATTTGTGAGGTCAGACACTGATGTTGGACGAGAATTCATCCCAAAGGTGCTCTATTGGGTTGAGGTCAGGACTCTGTGCAGGCCAGTCAAGTTCTTCCACACCAAACTCGCTCATCCATGTCTTTATGGACCTTGCTTTGTGCACTGGTGCGCAGTCATGTTGGAACAGGAAGGGGCCATCCCCAAACTGTTCCCACAAAGTTGGGAGCATGGAATTGTCCAAAATCTCTTGGTATGCTGAAGCATTCAGAGTTCCTTTCACTGGAACTAAGGGGCCAAGCCCAGCTCCTGAAAAACAACCCCACACCATAATCCACCCTCCACCAAACTTCACAGTTGGCACAATGCAGTCAGACAAGTACCGTTCTCCTGGCAACCGCCAAACCCAGACTCATCCATCAGATTGCCAGATGGAGAAGCGTGATTCGTCACTCCAGAGAACGCGTCTCCACTGCTCTAGAGTCCAGTGGCGGCGTGCTTTACACCACTGCATCCGACGCTTTGCATTGCACTTGGTGATGTATGGCTTGGATGCAGCTGCTCGGCCATGGAAACCCATTCCATGAAGCTCTCTATGCACTGTTCTTGAGCTAATCTGAAGGCCACATGAACTTTGGAGGTCTGTAGCGATTGACTCTGCAGAAAGTTGGCGACCTCTGCACACTATGCGCCTCAGCATCCGCTGACCCCGCTCTGTCATTTTACGTGGCCTACCACTTCGTGGCTGAGTTGCTGTCATTCCCAATCGCTTCCACTTTGTTATAATACCACTGACAGTTGACTGTGGAATATTTAGTAGCGAGGAAATTTCACGACTGGACTTGTTGCACAGGTGGCATCCTATCACAGTACCACGCTGGAATTCACTGAGCTCCTGAGAGCGGCCCATTCTTTCACAAATGTTTGTAGAAGCAGTCTGCATGCCTAGGTGCTTCATTTTATACACCTGTGGCCATGGAAGTGATTGGAACACCTGAATTCAATTATTTGGATGGGTGAGCGAATACTTTTGGCAATATAGTGTATATATATATATATATATATATATATATATATATATATATATATATATATATAATATAATATTACAGTAAAATGTTATTGATGGGGCACTTATAATGGTAAAAAGCATTTATTTATTTATTTGCTTATTTGTTTTAAGCATAAACCTCACCCAAATGGTATGCTTAATACAATTTTTATTTGATTAATTTATTTATTTATTTTTGCCAATGTGATAAAAAATAATAATAATAAAACGAGTCTTATTATCTTACACAAGTTTGTTTATTGAATATGTTTATCTTGTGTTAAGGATGCTACTGGAAAACAAGATAAAATAAAATTTTGGTCTGGAAGACAGACAAGTTTGCATGTACAACATTAGAAAGGATCCCTACAATTGCTCTAAGATAAGAAAAATATTTACACATTGTTTCAGGTCATAGTAGTGGTAATAGTAACTGAAGAGTTCACAGCACCATAGTAAATAACAGTTACGCTAATGTTAGCAGGTGTGTAATCACTATCAATTGAGGCTTTTTTTCCATTGACTGTGTTATCAGTTTGCCTCAATTCTGATTCACAGCCTGCGTGGTTTTTAATCATATTAATGTGTAATTTAATAATTTCTTTTAAAGAAAAATGGCAGATACAACTGCTTTGCAATGTCACACTTCATTTCAGCCCATATAAGAATTATATTAATTCCAACTGTTACCACTTTAAGCACTATGAGCACATTTTACTGAAAATCGTTCTATAAAGCTTGTTTGAGCGAGCAACAGTGACCAAGGGGGGCGGAGCTTAGTGCAGGGTTATTATATCTAACTAAACCTAAAGCCAGTGTATTATAGGGTTTTACCCTCTTGCGCAGTTGGGACGCTCCATGTGGTGGTGGCGTGAGCCTTTTTGCCCCTCTCCTCCTCCGTTTCGTCCGTTATGACCTCCAAGACCCCAAACTCATTCACCCGGAACTGGCACACACAAACAACAGAGACACTTACACACACTGTCTGCACTGCTACACAACAAACACACACTACATGCTGCTTCAAGATGACTGGGAATAATTTCATAGCAATAAATACAAATCATAAAGACATTAAATCAAACCTTTAACTAAATAAACTGACCATCTTGAAGCTAGAATAAAGGCTTAGATGTATGTCCTAACCTTGAGTTCGCTGCCGGGCAGTGTTCCCACCCCGTCCTTCCAGTCCATCGCCCCGTACACGTCAAACTCTGGAGCGGCTGCGCTCGGGCCTGACGACTCCATCACACCCACACACAGCTAATCTGAAAGAGCATATAACACCCCACATATTTACATTTGTCACTGCTCAGCAGCACTCAAAACTATTCCTCCATCAGGACTCAACTGTAAGCATTTTTTATTTTATTTTTTTTTTGCTGTCCCAGTTGGACCAGTAGTTTTCATTTTCACTTGCACTGTCGATATCTTCACTGGCGCCTCAGAAAAACAAATAATATATAGATCTAATTTTTTTTTTTATCAACATACTGTATTTAAATTGTCAGAAAGAAATATATTTTTCACTATGTTTTCTTTACAAAAAATAAATAAAAATAATAATAGCTAGAAATTAAACAGCTATGATTTACTCCATAACAGCTAGAAATGTGCATGCTGGAAAATGATGCCATACAATGATTTGTTTATCAAATCTAATTGATGACAGATCATTTTACATTGGTGACATATATTAATAAGTATAATATGCATTACCAAATTTCAATACATCACAGAAAACCAAATGTTAAAGTTTGTAAGGCATAAATCACTCACTGTCACTGACCTTAAAAGCACTTTGGATTTTACAAGTTTGCTAAAGAACGTTTACTAACAAGAAACCTTTGCAATACTTCATCTCTATGCTTTTTAGTCCCCAAAAATCCAAAAGATGAAAAGCTTTTTTTAACTCTAGAAAAACAAACTTTAAGTTTGATATCATTGAATAGTAATTAAATAGTTTAGTCAGTAAATATGCAACTACAGTATGTATAGTCTGATATATAATCTATAGCTGTATACATTCTATAATTATAATCTATAATTGGTTAGCCTAAAAAAAAAGGGTGACGAGTCATATTCATCCCCAAAATCTAGAGACAAAATTTTATTTAAAAAAATTAGAACAAAAATTATACTCTGCATAAAGACAATTAATGAAGCTTATATTAAGGACCATTAAGATTTCCTGCATTGTGACATTATAATCATGAACATTAAGCACATTTACCCCCCAAATATTCATTACAGTAATGAATTCAGACATTGTAACTTTTGAATTTTTTTGTAATTCTGTAATACAGTAATTTATTAATAAATAAAGGCCTGGGTAGCTCAGCGAGTAAAGACGCTGACTATCTCCCCTGGAGTCGCGAGTTCGAATCCAGGGTGTGCTGAGTGACTCCAGCCAGGTCTCCTAAGCAACCAAATTGGCCCGGTTGCTAGGGAGGGTAGAGACACATGGGGTAACCTCGTGGTCACGATTAGTGGGTCTCGCTCTCAATGGGGCGTGTGGTAAGTTGTGCGTGGATCTCGGAGAGTAGCATGAGCCTCCACATGCTGTGAGTCTCCGCGGTGTCATGCACAACGTGCCACGTGATAAGATGCGTGGATTGACTGTCTCAGAAGCGGAGGCAACTGAGACATGTCCTCCGCCACCCGGATTGAGGTGAGTAACCGCGCCACCACGAGGACCTACTAAGTAGTGGGAATTGGACATTCCAAATTGGGGAGAAAATGGGATACAAATGTAAAAAAAAAAAAAAAAAAAAAAAAAATATATATATATATATATATATATATATATATATATATATATATATATATATATATAAAAAAATACTTTCATTTTTTTTTTTACATCAGCATAAATTAAAGGCAGTGCAACAAATACTACCATGATACATAAACACTTTACAATTCTAATCCTTATTTTTCTCACATTACAGTAATGAAAATGTGGTTTGTTTGTTAATTGTCATTAAATAATGTTACTAAGCATCTTAATGGTCCTAAACATAAACCTGATTGCCTATATGTAAAATATAATGTCTTATTTTTTATCTTTAATATTTTCGGGGGCTGAAAAATTACTCAGCCATGTTCTTGACAGGTTTTGAAAGATTCGTCCATAAACTACTGGAAAGAAAACAACATTGGGGAAAAAAAAACCCCTTTCGATCTTTTAATTTAGTCTTCAGTTTCGCAAAAGAACTCCCTTGACCGACAGTTAGAAACACACACTCTCTATGTATGTAACTCTTTATGCTTTTAAATTTATGTTAGAATTGCACTGCTATTATGTTATATGTCCCTTAAATCAGTTAATAATAAACTAGTATGCACAGTCTGATCTATTATCTATCCTATAATACACAAAATATCAAAACGACATTAACTGTTTCCTCAAACCTTTTGCCTGCTTTGTGGAGAACCATAAAGCAATATTACAGTCTATATGCAAAGACTGTTTCTATGATTGGTGTAAAGTACCAAGCTGATCTGAAAAGAGACGCAGGCTATAAACACAGTGCTGCATGAGGCCTACAGCACGCCAGTCGTTCATCTGTGCTGCCAGCAGAGGGCGCTGCTGCCCACATTTCACCCGCTGCGCTGGAAACTTTCAAACAATGAAATCAAAGAAATACTCGCAATATCGACAAATATTGCAGCATATTTTTTTTATTTTATTTTATTTTTTGGTTCATTTTGACATTATTTTTCATTAAACACGGAAGTCAGTGATAATAAAGGTTACATATCTGGCCTTGAGCTGTTTTTCGCTGCTGTAGTTGGTATTTATAGGTATTTGTCATGTTGTATTAAACTAAGTTACATTTCTAAACGAATATCTCCAATCTCCACGCAAGTGCATTACTTTTCTATGTAAATTATTGTATTTTAAAATGCATTTGATATTTTTGGCCAATCATTTTTCACTTATGATTTTAATTAATTTATAGACGACGCGATGATAAAATAAACACAATATTGATTTTCCACCCTGAATATTACTGCGTCTGTTTTTTCCTATTTAAGCTGGGTTTTTTGGCGGTTTATTTTTTGATTTATATCTATTTCTGCAGATCTATTGTATTAAAACACTTTCCAATGAATGGGGTGAAATGATTCAGCACGATAGCGACCATGCGAGGTTATTTTTCTTTAAATATCGACGGCGATGAGATGTGATCATAAATATTAGATGGCACAGTGTCAGACATAAAACACTTTTCTTTAATGTGTTTTAAAGGCAGTTTCCCAAAATGGCGGAGCAGGAATTATATTCACTATATAATTGAAAGACACAGGCCTGGAAAACCGCGTCATTATTCGTGATCAATCACATTTAAAGTGAATGATTGAGCTGATCGCGAGGAAACGGAGAGGTGATCGAGAGATGTTTTGTTTCGCACGATCAGTTCCTGCCGTTTCCAGCATACAGGAGCTTTTGCATTATTCTACAAACACTCGTATGTGTGCTTTATTTCTGCCGTCAACCAGACATGCACACTTTGATCTTTTTTATCGACTGCGTCTATTGTGAGTGTCATTAATAAGCGTTATTCTTTATTTCATACTCTCTCTCTCTCTCTCGCTCTCTTCCTGCTGCTGATATTATTGATGACACGTCCAGGCGTTTTCTACTTTATATCTAACTTTCATTATTATTCCCTCTCATTAAACCTCCCGCGAAAGTCTAACACGGCGCATAGCGGCTAATTGCAAAGTACAAAACGCTATACAAACAGTTTATTCTAGGGTGCGATTGTTTTAATTTGTCTGTTTCTTACCCAAATTCTCCCACGAGTACTGAGAAATTGGCCAGGCGGACTCCAGTGCGCATGCGCAGAGCCGTCGCGCTTTACACTCGCCCATCATGACAATATCGAAAGTTTTGCGCTGCAACCATTCCTGCGAATACAGACGATTTGACGCGTTTGACTCCCGCACTCGAGCACCAGTACAACAGCCTCCTCGCACACGTGCGTGTGCAGTTTTTAAAGCGCTAGGAGGGGATCTGGTGTCGTAAAACAACTCCATTACTGTTTTGTTACTAAAAATAAAGCCCTGCATGCAGTCGAACCGTCACAAATGTAAATAAACAGTACAATACATATAAAATATTAAAGTCCTGTGTATTAAGTGTGTGTTTAGTGTTCACAGATGGAGACGTGACGCAGTATTTTGCATACTGTAAACATATACAGTACTGAACTGAACAGGATTAAGCTTAAAAACACCAAACTATACTGAACTATTCTAAACTAAGTTATGCCAAACTATTCAGAACAATATAATGTACGAGTAAACTCAACTGAATTGTATAAAACTAACCAATACTGAATTATACTCAGTAATGGGTTTCTGTAGGCCTCCAGTTAGACATATTCACTCACCAGACTGACATTAAACATCCACCCTCTTATTAAATGTTCAGTAAGTATGAATAATATCTCGTGAAAGTCATTTCAATGCTTGTGTGTTCCATGCATGAATAAATAAATACACTTTACTCCATTTCTTGTACTAAATCGGTTAAATGTATATCAAACGTTTAAAACTACTGTACTGAGCCCTTCATTCTGTGTTTTTCACCATATAAGTATAGCCTACTGTCTTTGGGTAAAAAATGATAATAATAATAAAAAGATTAAAATCATCATATTATTAAGTAAACCCAGTAGGCTAGACTTAGAGTTAATGAAATGTAATTTGTAACAAATGAAACTGGTATTCGGCTCAGAATTGAACTGTGATTATTTACTTGGTATAATGCATTCAAACTAGAACTCTAGGTATTTATTTGGCCATTTAAATGATCAAATGTATTTGTGATTATTAGTCATGAAATCAATGTAGACTTGAATCAGATTTCCACTTTATGGAAAAAATTGCCCTTTGCAATGGCTAAAACTGGCTAAATGTTGAATTAATGCTGACATAGGTTGCAAACTGAGTTCAAAGTGCAACAAGATTCTCAATGTGAGTGAGTTAATTAGTTGCATGTGTTTCTTAATCCAATAAAATGGATTATGTTATATCAGGTAAACAGGGAGTTGGTGGTGTATGTGGATTCAACTTTTCCCGTTCTAGGACCTCACATGAGATTCAAACTAGCTCAGCTTTGGTTACCATATTATATTTAGCATCAGCATTCAACTGTTCCATGTGTAAACAGAAGGATTTACCTTCACTGTGTTTGCTGGTGTGAATCACTTTAAGTTACAGGCTGTATGAGAATGCTCTATTAGTCCGAGATAGCCATATAAGCAGCTAGAAGTGTCATTGAGAAGTTTCTCTGCACATCACTATTGTCACTGAGATTTGAAGCAGGTCATCCAATCATTACAAATGTCTTCATGTATAAGCAATAATGTATTTCCTTACCTTTGGACAAGCTCAAGGCTTATGAGGAATCTTTGTAAAATGGGGATGAAGAATCCAGGCGGATGATGGGGCAAGATCCTCCACCATTATGTTTTAACTTGACCATAGATGGCACTAAATCTCATCTCAGGCTCTGCTCCTCTTAATTTTGACATTTCTTCTGAATATCATATGAGGTTAATTTATATTATTTTGTGTGACTGGAAAATAGTGACTTGGATAGTAGAAGTTTTTATGTCTTGTTGATTTGTGGACACAGAGTGACATGTATTTAGATCTGTAGAGCAAAAAATATAGCTTTTATTTTGAAGTGAAAAGATCAAGTTAGACCCTTGGGGTAAGATCTTCTGGTGCTATTATTTAATGTAATAATTATTAAATTCATTATTAATTTGTGAGGTTATTGTTTAATAATACCATGCATTCAATGTACATTTGAAACACCTTTACTATTTATTATAATCTATAGGTTAACTGAATGGAATTCAATCTGAATTCATATGATTGCTGTTATGACCGTCCTGTACATGCTAAATTTATATCTAAATATGTTATAATTGAAAAGTAAATTCACATTGTTCTTAAGAGGGGCATCTTCCCCCATCATCCCCTACATTTTTATAACCCCATCACATATATGTCTAAATACAGTGGTTCTCAGTTAGTTTTGCCTCAGGACTTAGATTTTACATGAACAATATGTGGCGACCAAACACAGTACCAAAATCGTTTATTGTACAAAAGTAAACACATATGTCCTCAAAATAAAAACATTGACATTTGTTAGTTTTACCATGAAATGCATAGGCTAAGGATGAGCAATTCATGGTCAATTTTCTAAGTCAAGCAGCTTGTCCACGATGTCATCAATCTAATTTGGCTTTAACAGATGAATTTGCACCAATATGCCATAGTTTGATTAGATGCACGGCCTTTGACATCAACATTAAAAGATATGGTAAGTTGATAAGCCTATTTATTTTGCTCTTAATGCACAATTACTATACGTATATACTTAGTTGAAACCAGTTAATATCCTAATATATTTGATAAGACATTAAACTGACAATTTTCAAGATGGAATCATATTAGGGTTTTTTTTTGTTTTTTATCACAGTTAAGTAAACATTGGGGGAAATATGAAATTATTTTACGACGTTGGTTTGTCCTTTATGTCATACAGTATGTATGGAGCTAGAAATATGATTAAAGTATCAAATATGAAATTTGTTAATATGAATACTAGACATTTAATAAAAAGTTTTCTGCAGGATGTTTTTAAAAAAAATGTGTTTAGAATTTTTAGCTGTTAAAAAAATTGTAGGTTCAAATTTTCAGATGAAAAAAAAAATTTCAGAACTCCACATACAAATCTCTCACATTCAGATCTCATAAATTCAGATTGTAAACAAACTAGTCCAAAGGTCAAGCAAAGCTGGGTTATTTACTTAAAAATTAACAATTAATCAAATATATAAATATTTGCTGAGAAAGGCCCTCAAATAAAAATAATTCAATATATGTTTAAATAATTATATCTATTAAGACTTTTTAAGGACTTGTGGGAACCCTTGTTATATTAAATAATTATGAATATAATACATATTATAAATCTAATAATTCAGATAATTAAAATGCATTACATTATTGTGGCTGATGAGTAAAGCATTCATTAGACAATACAAAAAATGGGCTAGGAAGTCAAAATATTGTTTATTTCTTTATTTCTGAACATCCTATCATTGGTCTACAGTGCACTGCAATCCATTTTGCAGCTGAATTTGTCAATCTGTCTGAAATAGATTTAATTTATTTATTATAAGGGCTTTTCAATGCACCTGCGTCAGACGGATGCTTTTGTAGTAGTTTGTAGTTTGAAACTTAGAAAAACACACCTGGAGATCCCTGCATTTGGAATTTCGCTCCGTCCAGCTGTTTGAATGCAAGAAGGCATTCTCATCTTGTGCTGTTGTAACAGGAGCCAGCTGGTACTTGATAGCTGTGCGGTGTATAAACCTCACTTCCCTGGCCTCAAGAGGTGCACTAGTGACTGACACTAGGGGCAGTATCCTTTAGCCTCCTCGTTAGCGCGCCCGCCTCCCAGTTCGAATCGTGACACTGGTGCCGTGACCCAGATGGGATTGAGGTTTAGGGGGGTGAGTGTAATGGTAGCCAGCTAGTACATAATAGCTGAGCTGTGTAAGCCTCACTCTTCTGGCCTTAATAGATGCACTAGTGACCGAGGCTAAAGGCCATTGCTTTTATTGCCTCCTTTCTAGCACGTCCAACTCCCATGCCAGTGATCGCCGGTTCGAATCCCGCTCAGAGCGGGTCGAGTAGGACCAATGACACTGTCACTAGTGTCAAGCCTGAGTTTGGTTTGTTGTCTGTACAGCTGGAGTTTCGCTTACTGCCCCCTGCTGAAAACAGGTGGTATTTTAAATTTGAATTGCTCCGATAGTAGGAATATTCTTTATTACAGTCCAGGTGATTAATTGCATTCATTTTTTGTATTATATTTTTTATATAATTAATTGCACTGAATTAATGCTTTTAATCTTCAGCCCTAATTAAAAGCACTGTATCTATTACTGCATTCATACATTAGTGCTATATGTGTTTTCCCTGGGAATAAAGTTTTTTCAGACAGTATGAAGTCATTCATTTTCCTTTGTTTATTTTGTTTCTTTTTACTTCTTTTAAATGCAGACTTTATATTGCCAAAAAATGGCAATATAAATGGCAAAACACCTCTAAAATGTTCACATACACACAAAACACCTGCTGTTCAAAAGTAAAAATGTATGAAATATGCCACAAAAATCTTCAGTTTTGTTAAATGTCACAAGTCTAGTATTCAAATTAACAAATGTCACATTCAAATACTTAATTAATTGTTCTAGCTCCATGCATATACTATTAACTAACTTCCGAAATGAAAAACAATCTAATTATGCATGTAACCCCTTTTCCCCTGAAAGAAGGGAATAAGAAGCTGCATCAGTAACTGACACAATGGGAAACTCCTCCCATAACACCAATCTATTGGCAGATGGTGCTTGACACATTGTCCTTTTTATTTGGCTGATGAAGGCTAAAGTTGGCATTGATTTATTGTCTATGTAGTCTTCCTCTGTGAAGTCCATCGTAATAGATTAAAGTGATGCAGACAGAGTTTATCGATGCTCCCCTCGCTGTCTGGTTGGCACAGACTGCAGTTAGTAGTCTTTACTCATTGACACAGCGGTGAGCGTCGAACATCGGGCTGGACCAGAGCTGGATCTGGCAGGCTCTGGTAACCTCTGGATGACACTGGGAATCAAATAGAATAATATTAGCATAGATGCCGTTCACTTTAAAGCAGAGTTATTTAATATAAGAAATGTTTCCGGTTCCAGCAGACCTAAATAATGCAGCATAACTATGGGTTGAGGGATACTTTGATCACTATGACACTGCATCAGTAGAAGATGCTATGGGTAATGTGTTTCCTCAGTGCTACTGATTCACATGCACAAGGCAATGCCTACTAGCCATTAGGGTAGTTGAAAAGGCATTGAGCCAGGCAGATGTCCTCCAAGGAAACACCCTTTTCCCAAGCCCAGGAGGACACCATGCTCCTGGTAAAATGGGCCTTAATACCCATGGGACACTGCACACCTTGCAAATCATAAACCAGTGCAATGGAGTCAACAACCCAATGAGAACGTCTTTGCTTGGAGATGGCTAAATGTTTTGAACTGCCCCAAAGCAAACAAAGAGCTGATCTGTCAGCCTGGATTGACTCGAACAGTCAATGTACATGCGTAACAACCTCACAGGGAAAAGCATGTGCAGTCTCTGTGCCTCGTCTGATTTAAAAAGAAGATGAGAGAAATCGTGTAAGGTTACCACTTGAGCTCTGAAGGGAGAGGCCAGAACCTTGGGCACATATCCCTCCCCAGGCTTGAGAATGCCTTTTGACAAGCTGGGTCCAAATTCTACGCAAGAATTGTGGACCAACAGGGCCTGAAGATCCCTAACGCATTTGCTGAAGCCAAAGTAATAAACATCGTGGTGTTGAGAGAGAGTATACATAAATTTATGGCATCAAGTGACTCGAACGGGGAAACTGTAAATGCATTCAGTACAAACTCTGTGTTTGGCCACATTTGGCAGAGAGCAACGCCCTTCTGATAGAACACGGGCACTCTCCAAATAGTTAGTGTGGCTAACAATGGTGCATCAATGGGAGATGTAAGAGACCATGTCTCCACATGTCACGAGGGACTCTCGAATTGACCTAACATTGGAGAAGCCTCATACATAGTAAGCCCAGAGGGGTTACTGCAGCCATGGCAGCCGTCAAACCCAAAACCCACTGGAACTGTCGCAGCGGTAGGGCTACCCTGGCTTGAACTCGTCAAACACCAGAGCACAAGAGTCTAAATTGAGTGCATTCATCTGTCAGGCACGCCGACATGGCCACCGAGTCTAGTTTCATACCAAGAAGGAAACTTGCCAACTGGGCACCAACATGCTTTTCGCCCAATTGACTTTGAGGCCCAAATGCTCCAGATGTGCAAGCAGCAGATCCCTGTGCTTGCACACTTGTTCCTCGGATTGTGCTTAAAGCAACCAAATGTCGAGGTAGTTCAATACATGGATACCACTCAGCCTCGAGGGAAAATCTCAAGAATGGCCTGTCACAAAGGGATGTCTGCACATGAAAGTATGTGTCTTTCAGATCATTTGACACAAACCGGTCCAGAGGAAGGACTTGAGGCAGAATCTGTCTCTGAGTAATAATCTTGACCGGAGACTCCCTGCGTGTCCAATTTAAGGGTCTAAAGTCCAATACAGGCCTTAGCTCACCATCCTTCCTGGCACTAGCAGAAAATAGCAACTTTAGAAGCCTTTCTGCATGCCAGTGTGCTACCTATTGCATCTTTGGAGAGGAGACATTGAACCTCTCCGCGCAAAATCAGCACTTCCTGCACTGTGACAGGCACCGCTAAAGTGAGGTGGACATCTTGTGAACTAAAGCACATAGTCATGAGAATTTTTGTGCCTTTTCCAACAGCAAAAGGGTTGGTAAACATTGCTGGAATGTGACAATCATTGCACAGAGCCAATAGCAACAAAAACTGTGAACACACTGTGACCGTGTTCTCACTCTTGGGCCATTTTACCGGGCCTTCTTGAGGCCTGTAGAAAGCACTGTGTACACCTTAAATCCCCCTGTTCCGGCATATCAGTGTTCTGTCACATCGCTAACAATTGCAAGGCATTGAAGTGACCAGCGTCACGCCACAAACTCGTTACCGGCTTTCAAAAGTGGGGGAGGTGAGAGGGCTGCTAGGCGACTTGGAGGTGAATTAAATCTCTGTGTCACGACATGGCAGTCTCCTAGCATGCCATCAACAATAGTAAAAACAGAACGAAAATATCCTGTGCTACAAAGGAGATACGTATCACGCTCTCTTCCCAGCTCACAACGCTGAGGAAAGTGAGAAGCAAATTCCTGACAAATTTATCCAGGGGTGTCTCTCTACAGCATTGGGCCACCCATTGACCTGCCAATTTCCTGGGTAGAGACTTGGTGGCTGGAGCACCAATTTGTGGCATGGTGCATTTAACAAGCACCACAAAGGTGGCAGCGCTGAGACCAGAACTCTCACTAAATAGGAAGATCGTTGAGTCATAATAAGCTGCTCGTGCAGCTCTGGAAAGAACAGCACCGGCAGCGAAACTCAGAGGCCAACACGGTGAACATCATTCATCCTCATGCAATCAATCTTATGCAATCAGTCTTAGTGAGTTTTGATATGAAGCCACTTAATATGGAGGAGAAGTGGAATGCAAGGCTGGGCTGGCGACAAATCCTCCTCACATCTTCTAACTATCCTTGTGCGCCTCCCTCGTTAGGTCCCTCAGTAGGTGCAGGAGGAGTATAGAAGGAGCGGCTTCAGCTTGCAGAACAAAAGTGAGCCAAGAGTAAATGGTCTTGAGTTTCATGCATTTACAATGAACGCAATCAGTCTCAATGAGCGCCGCTTATATAAAATAGCACTTGTGCCTGTCAGACAGAGGGATATATGGCTCACAAGGTGGAAAACATTTGCGAAACGCCATCTTGAAAAATACACAATTGAGCAAAAGGCTCTTTTATGTGCTTAACACTCAATAAAACAACAACAATCACAATGCAATAGTGTTTCAAATGCGGAATTGATAAAGGATACGCTGTTCGTTAGAGCACAAGCAGGGAGATAGAAATAATTCACTCGCTGTTAAGGTTTGCAAATTCAACGATGAAGTAAAGATTTGGGGCATCCAGAGCAGAAGAGATATTATCACATCCCTGTAGAGAAAAATTCTGATGAAATGGTGCTGTGCTCCAGTTTATATGCCCACGGTGACACGCGAATCTGCCAATAGATTGGCATGATATTAAAGGGCTTCAAAAATCATCACTCCTGGAAGGAGTTTTCCATAGCATCAGCTACTGATGCAGCATCAAAGCGACCAACTTGAATGGGAACTTGCAATTTATTAAGAAATATTTCGGGTGTTTCTTTGATTTTTATCCTGTTTTCACTGATCTTGCTGTGCATTCTGAAAAAGTAGGTTTCTTGGTGTTGCTTAAGCTAAACTCGGCCTGTGCCGACAAGAACGTATATTTTATAAACTAAAGGCCCTAACCCAAAAAAATTTAAACTTAGAGGTAAAATGGAACCTCCAAATCACACTCGTCACTGATTATGAAGACATTATAATTTCCAAGTTTCAATGAGGGACAAGGACCCGGGTCAAAACATACTATCCTTCATGCCACGTGAAAAGATAAACACTTGAACTGATGCAAAAATGTCTGATGGGAGATGGCGCTTGTTGGTAACTCAGCAGACTGGGGTTGATTGATGTCAGAGTACTAGAACATTCGGTAGCAATATGCTGGCTCCCTGTGTGATCATGTTGTTCAGAAAATGACATTTTTGTTGTGAATAACCATGTAGAATAGCCATGTAGTGTATGAATTTTCAAAGTGTAGTATCATCCCAAATGGAACACTTAAATGTTTTTTTACTACATGGAAGCGTTTTTCGTTTAACAGCTGACAGACGTGATGTTTCAAACGCACCTGATGTGTTGCCGCTAGCTTTAGCACATTAGCCAACCTCAGTTCAACACTTATATTTACTTATATTAAACAACGTACATATTCACACAGCATGGGTCGATGGTATAGCATTCAGCTCACATTTGTAAGGTGCTGTATCCACTGAAGTTTGCCAGCTGCTACATTCTTCATTATTTACAATTGTTTTGTCAGACCAGCAGCGTAGCCAGGTAACTCCGCCCCTTCTGCTATCTACGACAAGCCGCGTGCACTGTGCATGAAGTGTTCATCATTTCACACTCTGGGACGCCATGCGAGAAGCAGACGTGTGAGTCACGAGCTCTGTGCACTTTGCTGTTTTTTTTTTAAATTATTTTCATGTTATAATCCGGTGAGATTCGATACACCCAGTACATATTTGTTCTTTGAGGTAAACACGGCCAAAAAGTCAAAATCCTCAGGCTCTGGAGACATTAAAAGACACTTACGTGCTCAAGATGAAACCTCTGGGCCTGCAGAACTGGGACGCGATTTGGAAAGCATGACAGGAGAAGAAATTCAGCATCAAATGTCTAACATCTCAGTGATGCTGACGAAGGTTGTTGCTGACTTGGAGGATCTCGCTCTAATACGTCGATCGATTACAGTGATGGAAACAAAATTCTCTGAGTTGGTTACAAGAGTAGCAGAAGTTGAGAAAAGGATTGATTATACGGAGTCATCTGAAAGGGAATTATCCGCTAATCCACCTGCGTCCAAAATAGTCATGGAATATTTTTTGGAAAAACTTGAAGATTTGGAAAATAGGAGCCGAAGGAATAACATACGAATTGTTGGAATTCCTGAGCATGAATAAGGCAGAGATATGGTGAAATTCCTGGATGAGCTCTTCCCGAGTCTGCTTGCAGATCTGCTGAGGGAGACAGGCCCCAATTAATTCTGGCCAAATTTCTGAGATCATCCGATAAAGATCTCATGTTGCGCCAGGTGAGGAGCAAAGGAAAGCTTTCTTGGAAGAATCACAATATTTTCTTGTTCCCAGACTTTGCGAATGTGACGAGAGAAACGCGATCGATTCAAGAAATGTAAGAAACTCTTACATCAACGGAAGATCGCTTTTGCACTGATGTTTCCGGCCAGAATGAGAATAGAAACGAAGGATGGTCGCAGGGTATTTACGTGTCCCAAACAAGCACTGTCTTTTATAAAAACAATGGGTGAGTAAGCCATTTGGGGTTTTTCATGTAGCTCCAGAGTGGATTAACTCGCTGTACTTACTCTGGCTGGGCGCCATTTTTGTTTCTTTTTGCGCTGGCTCCGTCTAATGGCTGGAGTTTGTTTTGTGGAATGACTCTTTCAAGAAACTTTTGCATGGACGGATGATTGCTTTTACACTGAGGTTTCCGGTCAGATTGAGAATGGATACTAAGCATGACTGCAAAATATCTTCATGCCTACACAAATGATGTCTTTTATAAAGTTGACACACTGAGTTAGTCATGGTGTATTTTTTTTTATGCAGCCTCCGAGTGAATTTGACTCGCTCAATACACACTTGACCATTCGTCAAACCAGGGCACCTGTTTTTTGTGTGTGTGTGTGTGTGTGTTGGTTCCGCCTAGCGGCTGGAGCTTGTTTTGTGGAATAACACTCCTTCGGGACAGTTGTGGATGAATCTGTTTGTTCTTTGTGCTTATGCCTCCTGTTGGCTGGAGTTTGTTTTTGTGGAATATTTTTAAGGGACATTAGAATGATTATGTCATCTGCTGCACTCATACAAGCTGGCTCACTGATCACTTGGTTGTCTGTCCGAGGAAACTGAACAGTTTTATATCAGCTGGAATTTATTTTGTGGAGGAACACACCTTTGAGACAGTTCTGTGAATTAATCTACATGTTCTTTGTGTTTATTCTGCCTATTGGCTGGGGTCTGTTTTACAAAATATTTTCTGTTATGTAATGTTGCCTTACAAAATTTGTGCAGAAGCACTGAACTTTAATAATCAGATGGCAAAGTTGCCGCGGGGGTTCTCATGGACCTTGGACCTTTTGAGTTTAGAGGGATTGACGCCAGTTGGCGGTGTCGTGTGCGGGGTTAATGCGCACGTTTTTCTTTTTTCTGTTTGTTTTGCTTGGGGGGAAGTTCGGGGTTTGATTGTTGCAATAATGTTGGAATGTGGTCTGTATAATCTTGTTTTTGACACACAATTTATTTTTTCTATTATATCAAAATGTAAAATGTTAATATGAGTGGATTGTCTCTCTCCACGTGGAATGTGAATGGGTTGGGGCACCCCATAAAAAGAAGTAAGGTTATTTCTTTTCTTAAGGGTAAGAAATATGATATAGTGTTTATTCAAGAAATGCATCTCTCCTCGCAGGAAGCTGACAAATTTGGGAAGATATGGGGTGGACATGTTTTCTTTAGTGCTGGCTCAAGTTACAGCGGGGGGTCATTATATTGATAAATAAACATCTACAATTCAAATTTCATTATTTTCATAGTCATTATTGTTTTAGCAGAAATTCAGGGGCAAAGTTTGATTTTGGCTAATATTTACGCACCTAACGCTGATGATCAGGGCTTCTTTATAGATCTTGAAGGGATGTTGCAAGCCGCTAGCACCCCTCATGATATAATATTGGGAGGAGATTTTAATCTATTGATGGACTCAGTCCTTGATCATAGTGAAGCAAAAGCCCCCTAGAGCAACACTGATGCTTCACAGAATGTGTAAAAATCTTGGTCTTACAGATATTTGGAGACTTTTGAACCCATCTGGGAGGGATTATACATTTTTTTTCATCAGTCCATAAGATTTATTCTAGAATAGATTTTTTTTTTTTTTATATCTAAATCCCTCATTTCATCTGTTGTTGATTGCTCAATTGGAAAAATTTTAGTCTCAGATCACGCCCTGGTGAGCTTGGAGGTGTTGCCACATACAGAGAAAAAGAAATCATATAGTTGGCACTTTAATGTATCCCTTTTACAAAATCCTGATTTTCAACAAAAGTTAAAGGCTGAAATCAAAGTTTATATGGAGGCATATATCCTCTGTAGGCATGGCTTGGGAGGCACTTAAGGCTGTTCTTAGGGGTTGGATCATACAGTATGCCTCATTCATCAAAAAATCCAAAGCACGAAAACTCGTGGAATTGGAAGGAAATATTAAAAGTGCAGAGGCAGAGCTGAAGTGCCGAAAGTTGTCTAATGGCCTCAGAGAATTGACCCGATTGAAATACAGATATAACACTATTTTGTCGCGGAAGGTGGAGTTTTGGTTATTTAGGGCAAGACAGTCACACTTTGAGTCGGGGGACAAAGCAAGAAAACTTTGGCTAGATATATAAAACAGAGACAGTCTTTTTCTACCATTCCCTCAGTGAAATCTGCTAGTGGTATTAATAATACTTTAAAAGAATTCTATCTTGATCACTATAGTGCCACGTCTTCGTCTACTGATGAAGATATTAGGAACTTTGTGGAACCATTAGAACTCCTTAAATTGTCGACTGAGCAAAAAAATTATTTTGATTCTGAAATAACCTTGGAGGAGATTGATGAGGTAATTAAGGCCTTACCTACAGGCAAGGCTCTGGGGCCAGATGGTTTTGCCGCTGACGTTTTTAGATCTTATGCTACAGAATTGGGTCTACTTATGCTAGAGGTTTATATGGAGTCATTAAAGAATGGAAAGCTTCCCCCAACCATGACACAAGCAATCTTTTGTCTTAAAAAGGACAAAGATCCAAGCGAGTGTAAATGTTACCGTCCAATTTCCCTGATCCAGCTAGATGTAAAAATTTTGTAAAAAATTCTGGCTAACCGATTTAGTAAAGTTATGACATCTCTTATACATATAGATCAGGTGGGGTTTATTTGGGGCCGCAGCTCTTCTGATAACATTAGCATCAATATCATGTGGTCAGTGGCGAATGATCAGTCTCTGGTCGCTGCCATCTCACTTGACGCCGAAAAGGCATTTGATATGGTAGAATGGGATTATCTTTTTAAGATTTTGGAAATATATGGGTTCATGAATACTTTTATTGGATGGATTAAGTTATTTTATAGACACCCGGTAGCAGCGGTACAAACAAATGGATTAATTTCAGATTATTTTACTCTGAATAGGGGTACTCGGCAGGGTTGCCCTCTTTCCCCATTATTGTTCTGTCTTGCCCTGGAACCATTAGCAGCCGCGATAAGAAAGGAGGATGATTTTCCAGGAGTGATGGCGGGAGGTGTGGCACATAAGCTTCTGCTTTATGCAGATTATATTTTATTATTTGTCTCCAACCCTACTAGATCTATGCCTTGCCTCCACAGAATTATCCATTCCTTTTCTAAATTTTCGGGGCTTCATTACATTTATCTATGATTGGGAAGGTTAATGTTATTAAAATGAATTGTATTCCAAAATTCAACTACCTGCTACAATCTCTCCCTGTAGATGTCCCCCTCTCTTAATTTAAGCAATTTGATAGCATAGTGAAGTCCTTTATTTGGAATGGAAAGCGTCCCAGGTTACATTTCAATAAGTTACATAGGCCGATTGACAAGTGTGGGCTAGGCCTACCCAAGATTTTATTTTATTATTATGCGTTCAGTCTTAGACATTTGGCTCATTGGTCGCTTCCACCTGAGAGGGCCCCTCCCTGGTTTCTTATTGAACAACAAGTTCTTGCCCCTATTTTGCCATTGCAAAGCCTTTCGATCAAACTAACTGGAGAAGTTAAGTCACACCCCGTTATTTCACATTTGCACATGGTTTAGACTAAAGTGTCCAGAGTGTTTAATTCTGACATTTATTTAAATGTTGCTTCAAGCATATGGCTGAACCCTAAATTACATATTAATTTGTCCCCTTTCTGTTGGTCAGAGTGGATTGGGAGGGGGGGTTACTACACTCGGTGACCTATATGAGAGTGGAGTACTGAGATCTTTTGATAATTTGGTTCAACATTTTAAGATTACTAGATCCCAGTTCTTTAGGTTTTTACAGCTGCACCACCTGCTCTGTACTGTTTTTGGGAGTGGTGTACACCCCCCTAAAGCGGCAGATACTCTGGAAGTGGTGATTACTGCTTATGGGAAAGGTCATGAAGCTTCTGTGTATTACTCCCTGTTAATTCAGAGTCTTGGGGATGGAGTTTCGTCTTCTCTCAAGAGATTATGGGAGAAAGATTTAAACTTGGTATTGGAGGAGGGAGAGTGGGCTAGGATCCTAAAAAGCATCAGGTCTGCATCTAGAGATGCAAGGATCCGTCTGATGCAATTTAAGATTCTGCATCGGTTCTACTGGACCCCCTCTAGACTGTATAGGCTTGGTCTTAAAGACTCACCCACCTGCTGGCAATGCCAGTCAGAAGACGGAGACACAACCCATGTTTTTTGGGGTTGTATTAAGATTCAGGAATTTTGGTTGAGGATCCAGCATTTTGTGTGTGATGTACTGGACACTCAGTTTTCATATTACCCCAGACTTTGTATTATGGGTGATGGAGGGGTCCTGAATATAGGAGATAAATACATGAAAAGCTGGGTCCTAACCAGCGTGATGATTGGCAGACAGCTAATCCTTAGGGGATGGAAGTCAACTGATGCACCCTCATTTCGTGAGTGGTGCACCGAGTTGGGTAAAGTGTCAGCTTTCGAGGAGATGACTTCCAGATGGCTGGGGAACCTGTCGATTTATGGCAGAAAATGGGGCAGTTATTTGTCTGTCCTTTGGAGAGGTCCTAGTGTGGGGCAGTGGAGGGAGACAATTTTGTATTTTTTTTCATTTTTTTCCCCTATATGTTGAACTTTGACTTTTTTTATGTACTTATGTATTTCTATATGTGTGTCTGTTTATATGTTGGTATGAATTATTTTATATTTGTGCACAGGGGTGTGAATTTTTTAATTTTATTTTATTTTTTTATTATTTTTTTTATTAACATTTTAAGTTGATTCCAAATGCATAATACCACTAGCAGATTTCACACAGGGAATGGTAGAAAAAGACTCTCTCTGTTTTATATATCTAGCCAAAAGTTTTCCTGCTTTGTCCCCCGACTCACATATCTATCTGTCTATCTATCTATCTAACTATCTATCTTTCTTTCTTTCAGAAAAGGCTTTGTCAAGTCAACATCAAAGTTTGTCTTTACAAACATTACATATCAAGTTGTTATGTTAATCATCCTGTTAATGTTCTTACAATTGTTTAAATAATCAAGCTATACTTAATAAAGTTTAAGTGCCTGAGCATATTTCTGAAAGTCAGGTACCCTTTATTGTAACACTTCCTTAAAATAAGTATTTAGCATTGGGTAGTTAGTATAGACAGGCCTGGAGATGGGCTTTATCCTGAACAGATTTACAGAAGCGTTTTAGTGTGTTGTTAATCTTATTAAGAGCAGCCATCACAGACACGCAGATTTAGTGTTATGCTACCTGCTAGCATAGTGTGCAACTGTGCCAATCAAAGAATTGTAGGACATTCATGTTTTTGGACTACTGTTGTCGGTGTTGTGGGACCACTCTGATCAAACGGCATGGCCAACTGCCAGTCAACAACAAGCTCCATGACACCTGGGTAAAGTCGTCTTATCTACGTTTGGTGAAGTCATCATCCGATGTTTCCGATGTTTACCAGAGGGATTCAACATGTGCGTGTAGCGTAGCTAATTTCCTACAGTAGCCACAATTTTAACTGAATCTTGAGACATGGGACAAAACAAGCTACAAAAATGAAAGAAAAATTTCATCTTCGATCTTTTTTCACTTTTTTGTTTTTGTTTGTTTTTGCATGCCTATAACTAAATATGGGTCAACACCATCAGATACAAAAATAATCTCTCAAATATGTATTTCAAAATATTGACAAATCTGCCATTCACTACAATGAATGAATGAATTGACATTATAATCAACTGATTTTCAGATCTATCTCCAGCTAACAATTGTAAAATGTTTTCCAAATGTTACATGATGGTTGTGAGAATTTTAAAAGGATTTATTAACAATGTTGCACTAAGAATTTTTTCTCCTAAATTGTCAGAACTTCAATTGAATATTAATAACATCATAAGGATGTGAAAATCTGGCTACAGAAAATCTGACAGTAAAAACTAAATAATCATATTTTGCATATCACACATTTATATGTACAGTATACATACATACATATTTATATATACATTGATGATTTTAAAATGTGTTAGCATGTGTTGAAATTAACATTAACCAAGATGAATAAATGTTGTAAAAGTTTAATGCTAGTACATGTTAACTAATGACGTTAACTACTGTTATCATATGTAACCTTATTTTAAAGTGTTACCCATTTTTTTCTGTAAGGATCTCATTGTCCATATGGAAAATAATGCCATATTCAGTATACAAGTGTAATTTAGGCCTTTATGAACAATGGAACTTAACATATTTGAGTCTGAATCTGTAAAAATCAATATCAAACACTAGTGTTTATCTACATTTGTTTCAATCAAATGCATTAAGTCCTGTTGTGTTGTGTGTGTTGTCAGGCTGTTCTCCAGAACCTGTTGATGTGTATGGTGTGCTTCTACTCTTTGTACTATATTGTGGTCAGTCTCTGCATCGGCATTCTCAGGTAAGATTTTCCACACTGAGAGGCACAACTTCCTCACTCTCACTCACTCACTCTCTCTCTCTCTCTCTCTCTCTCTCTCTCTCTCTCTCTCTCTCTCTCTCTCTCTCTCTCTTTCTTTCTCCGTCTGTGTGTACATCTACCTCATATGTGGTGAAGACTTCCTGAAAAAAAAAGCTATGCTAAGCTAAATGCAACTAACCATATAATTGTGTATAGTTAGGATAGTTAAATAAATAGACCTATCAACTTTTAAAAAGTAGGAGAAAAAGCTTCCCATCTATGGTATTTTGACACATACTGGTAATATGGCTAAAACTAGTTCCACATTTTGCCCAGTGTTTGTATCATGTGTTAAGCTGGTTAATCACTTTTCTGCTGTTGTGTATGAATTTACAAAATTGTCAGTTCTCCTATCCAGTTTATGGCATGTTAATAATTTTGCACATTGTTGGGCCTATGCAGTTAACAGTTATTTTGATTTCAGTGGCAGATTTAAGGACTTTTTTCTTTCTTTTTTTTTTTTTTTTGTCCTGTACGATACACAATTTTGGTGCTGGACTTCGGTGATGGAATTACAACCAGCTGAGAACCACTGGTCTATGCCAAACCCAAACAGACATACTGTAGTGCTCACTGATATTCTCTACTGTGGAGCAGTATCAGTTTATGTTGCCTTCAAACATTGAATGTTAGATTATATTCTCCTATGCCATATGTTTTTTGCATAGCATAAACAATAATTTGCAACAGTGCCCACCCACTTTTTCAGCCATCTGGGTTCTGTAGGTATTTTTCCCATTAATTTTTTCCATAGGGATATCATAAAATCCTTCATAAAAGAGTTGTAAGCCATGAATCAAATTAACATTATAAACTTTGATTTAAAGCAAAAAATTATTTGAAAATCAGACAAAAAGACAAAGGTACAGGAATGTGTTCTCACCGTCTTTCATGAGGGCATGAACTACAATCCCATGAAGCATTGCAAATTATGTAATCAAATTAAAACTGATTGAAAAAAAAAAACTATTCATTTAAAGTTATTTGTTATTTTTAAGTACACAAAATCAATATATATATATATATATATATATATTTTATTTTTTATTTTTTTATTATTTGTTTTTTGCTAAATATTTAGATATATACAAAAATATAAGTAGTTTGAGGGACTCAATTGTGTCATTCACAGTGCATCAGGGGAATGGGCGGTCACTGCAGAGCTCTTTTGGTGCACTTTGTTTGCTGCAATTCTCTGATTGGTGGATCGCTTCTCTCATGGTAGTTCTTTGCCAGGAATTCTGCTATTAAACACGATTCCTAAAAAATGAAGATGATATAAAGCAGACTGATAGCTTCTACAGAAGAATATACCATCAATCAACAACCTCAGAGCTGTAAAGGTTTATAAATTATAATTAATAATATATTCCTCTATGGAAAGAAATGAATGGGATTTTTACTTCCGAAACCAGACTATTCTATAAACTCTATCAAAATTATTACAGCAAAAACTTATTTACATTATAGCAGCATCAGCACACAAAAATATTGATTTGAAAAACTCAGATGTTTTGATGTTTATTTGCTCTTTGTTTTTTGTATTCAGGGTGGAAGAGGCTGACAGCTTGTTAGCGCCTTTTGACTACACGACTCAACCTTCATGGCAAAGTCCAAAATATTTAGGTACGCTGGATTAAAATCTCAAGGGTCTGCCCTACTTTATATTGTGTATTATTGTATTCAACTGTATATAATAATATTTATATTAAATGATTATAAAATAAATAATAATAATAATGGAACATTTTAATTGCAAATGCAGTTAACTAGTAATATTGATATTTTTTGTCACATGGAAATACACATTTGACAGTAAAGCATTGATTTTGAGCTGGAATGCAGAAATACATTTTATATTAACTGATATTAACAAAAAAATTTTTTTATTAACATCTTATTTATCTAGGGTTATTTTCAGAAATTCTAAAATTCAAAGACTCCATAATGGATATCGATTTTTTATCGGGCTCTTAATTTTTTAATTAACTGTTCACTTCAATTAAAGTTAATTAGAACTGAAAATTTAGAGAGGAGAAAAAGTCACAGATTTGTCCTCAATTAATGGGGGTCCAGGCATTGAAGCTCTTTTGTTAAATTCTCCTTTTTATTTGCCCTTATTAAAATTTACCATGGTTCTTGCATAGTATCCAGAGTTTAACTGTGGTATTAGTAAGATCAGTGTAATCACAGGTGAAAACATGTTCCACATTACCATGGTAAGATACAACACTGGTTTCTAAAAACAAACAAACTATGGAACTTGTAATGAAAAACAATATCCTAAACACACATGTATAAATTATAAAAACAACCCAGATAAAAAGTAAGCAATATTTACCAAATAAATCATATTTAATATAATTACAGTAACGTATATAATAAATGTACATTTTTGCCAGAACACCATAGTTTCTAATGACTTAGTTCAGGCATGAAACTCTACATGGCGCATGCTGATTTGCTTTGAACTTGTTATCTGTTAGCCAATCAGCTCACTCAAAGGTGATTTGTCAAGCCAATCGGCTCACATGGTGTAAGCTGATAGGTCGCTTGACACGTAATCGAGTGAATAAATCAACTTGTGTGCTCTCTCTTTGCCTACATTTAAATATGCTTGGTTGCTTAGTAAGCCTGTTTCACTGCAGCGCACTGCGAGAGTTTTCACTGAAACCCTCCTCCACCCCACCTACATTTGTCTAGATATGCTACATGGGATTGTATTTATGTCTAATTGTGTATCAGCATGTTATACATACTTGATGCAGCATGTCTTGTGTTTCTAATTGTGCAGTAGCAGCAGTCCACATGCTTAACTCAGTATGTCTGTGTATGTTCTAGCAGTAACAAGTCTCCATACTTGCTTTGCAGCAGCAGTGTAGTGGATCTACTCCACCAAGTCCAATATCCTATCAGTATGTCATCCCCACATTGACATGAGAAATCTTTCCTAGATTTGTCATGACTGAGCTACAGTAACTGCAAAGTACATTTCTATTAGGGTGCTGTTGTTTGGAGAGCAGATTCATCAGCGCTGCATGGGTGGTTTAATCGGGAAGCGGCGCTTCTTTACACTTCTGGAGTATTGGTTGTGGTGTTTCCCATGCGCAGCAGTAAATGGGATGGTTTGATTTTTGAAAGTAGATTTTTACAGCTCAAATTTAGACTGGAAGAATAAAAATAACGGATAACTTTATCTAGAGTTCTGCCTGTTCAAAATCACACACAGATATAAAGAAGTGCAATAAGATAACAATTATTTGAATTAAATTAATACAATTGGAAAAATGGACAAGAGTTTTTTTGGAAACCACATACTCAGTAAAACTCCTTGAATTTAAATGAACAATCCAGAAATAATAATAGCCACAGAAGGTAGAAGGGTCAGCACTTCTAAGAACATGTCATGTTTCATTTCTATTCTTTGTTATTTTCACATTAATGAGGAAAAACTAGCTTTATGGACATGACAGTTGTATAAGTGGCACTTACCGTTCATGATGAGGGAAAAACAATCCAAAACATGTGAAACCTTTGACCTCTGAGATATCTTTATGGAATCCATTAAGTCTGCACAATTGATTAAATTAAGAATGAAATCACAATATGGGCTTGCTTTACCACAAAAGGCTGTGTTTAATAAAACAGTCTGCATTCAGCGCTTCAGTCATTACGAAGGATGGCAGAGTAGATGCTTTAAAACAGAACGGTGACTAAACTGACTGGAACTACTTGTGCATTAAACGCATGCATTCCAGCCAATCAGAATTGAGTATTCGAATTCAACCTGTCATCTTGTTTTCCACTTTTATAATAAAACATTAAAGTACTAGTTTTTCTACTGTTTTGTGTTTACATCTCTATACTCTTTGCAAACTTTCACACAATACACACATTTACATTCGAGACATTTTGATAAAAACAGAATATGCTGTCTCAGGCTGTTGTAGCGCTAGTGGGTGATACTTCTCTTGTTGAAGTTTCGATGATTATTGAATTCCACCATACAAATAGTGCAAATGACATGATAGACGGCCAGTCCCATGCACACACGTGCTTGTGTGAAGAGAGAGAGGGAGCACTGCTGCTCTGGTTTGATTAGCTCAGATTCCAATCAGGTTTTAGAAAATCACACCAAACAGAATGAAATATTTTGATGTCAAATTGAATATATGCGTTACTCTGGGATAAAAAATAACTGAGTTAAACATTGTATTAAATGTATCGCATGATTTAAATGAGACCCCCAAGAATGTGAAAATTAGCTTTCCAGGGGGTATCCTGTTGCATTCAGGGGGTCAGGATCATACAACTGGAGAGAGTTGTAAGCAAATGGGGGGTTGAGGAGAGAGACGAAATATTCCAAGTGTATTCCAATGGAGTAATTCATGGGATATTGTTCATTGTTCGGGTGACTAGATTACAAGATTATTGTGTTCTTCACATGGCAGAATTAACAGAAAAAGGCAAGAAACTGTAATACAGCACTTTAACAACAGATGACTGCAGCACATCACATAACTGATTCCTTGTGTAGTTTTATGTGGATATTGAAAACCTTCTTTGAATGGTCAGAATCCATCCCTTACCCCCCTTACAACAAAATCTAAACTTGCAGCAAATTTGCAGCTTGTTATTTTCACATGCAAATGACTTTGTTTCGCTGCAAATGTTTGCCAGAAGTTTTCAGCTCTTCACTGGTAGTGGTGTACCTCCGTCAAACCTCTGGCAACAATGGACAGTTTGCCGCAAGTTTGGCTCAAAGCCCGTTTACATGTGAAAATTATCAGTGGCGAATTCACGCCAAGTTTGCAGCAAATTTGCCATGAAATCTCGATTTTCGTAATGGCCTAATGTGATTTCAGTGATATTATCACGCATTTACACCTGGTAATTAATGTAATCAAGTACCATCCAAAAGTGATCCAATCACCAAAAGCGCATGTTAATGCAAGGTGTAAATGGGGCCTCACAGTTTCTGTAAATTGTGTTATTGCTAAGGTTTGAAGTAGTGGTCATCCGATTTGTTTTGTTTTTTCAGTTGTTGAATGCTGTTATCTAGAGAGCAAGGGTGGCTGGAATAATGCATCAACATATATAAACAATATTATATACCTATATATCACACAATTTGATAATAGCAAATGAGCTATACATAAAATAATAAGGTACGTTCTTACCATTGGAATTAAAGCTTGATGTACCACACTGATGTTTTAGTGAATCTGTGTCAGTAGGGGGCAGTCAGCACAACTCCAGTTGTACAGACAACATGCCTCTTCAAACCAACGAGAGCATCACCTCAGCCTTCCACAGATGACGCGCTATTGCGTTCAAAGACAGCTGGACCGAGCACAACAGAATGTAGTGATCTCGAGACACGTTTTTCGAAGTTTCTAACTACATTTAACTTGACACAGCAGCCTAAAAACACAGCGTTTTTGACTAGAGATGCTGAAAACTAATGAGATGCAACCAAAGTGAGACGCTCCAAAAGCATCCGTCTAACGCATGAGTACATAGATCAACAATTAAAAATAGCCCAGAGAGAATTAAGTCAATAAGAGGGTTGTTCAATTATATGGAAATAAAATAAACAATATCTTTACTTTTAAAGCCAGTTTTTGTGCCTGGCCATAAAAAAAAGTTGCATACTCCAATATTTCGTTGGACCGCCTTTAGCTTTGATTACGGCGCGCATTCGTCATGGCATTTTTTCGACAACCTTATGGAACGTCACAACATTTATTTCCATCCAGAGTTGCATATATTTTTGGCTGAGATCTTGTATTGATGACGGGAGAGTCGAACCACTCCGTAAAGTCTTCTCCAGCCCATCCCAAAGACTTTCAGTGAGGTTAAAAATCAGGACTCTGTGGTGGCCAATTCATGTGTGAAAATGATTCCTCATGTTCCCTGAACCACTCTGTCACAATTTGAGCCCGATGAATCTTGGCACTGTCATCCTGGAATATGGTTATATATGGTCAATGGTTATACCATTGATGGTATAACCTGGTCATTCAGTACATTCAGGTAGTCAGCTGACTTGATTTTATTGCCGCATAACGTTGCTGAGCCTAGACCTGACCAAATGACCCAGCAACCCCAGATCATAACACTGCCTCCAGAGGCTTGTATGGTGGGCACTATGCATGACGGGTGCATCACTTCATGCGCTTTCCTTCTTACCCTGACGCGCCTACCACTTTGGATAGGGTAAATCTGGACTCATCAGACCACATGACCTTTTTCCATTGCTCCACAGTCCAATCTTTATGCTCCCTAGCAAATTGAAGTAATTTTTTCTGATTAGCTTTACTAACAAGTTTGGCTTTCTTGTGGCCACACAGCTGTTTAGCCCAATACTGTAAGTTTTTGTTGCATTGTGCATGTGGAAATGATCTTTCTTTCACTATTAAACATAGCCAAGAGTTCTACTGTCGATTTTTTACAAAGTGACTTCAAGCGTTTAGTGATCTCTGATCACGATTATTCAAGATTTTTTCCCGACCACATTTCTTCAGTGAAGCTGACGGTTCACCACTATCCTTCCAGGTTTTAATAATGCATTGGACAGTTCTTAACCCAATTCCAGTGATTTCAGCAATCTCCTAAGTTGTTTTCTTTGCTTGATGCAGGCCAATAATTTGCCCCTTCTGAAACACAGTAACATCTTTTCTACGACCACGGGATACGTCTTCTGACATGGTTGTTTAAGAAATGAGTAGCTACACACTGCATCAGTTAGGGTTAAAAGAATTGTTGCCAGCTGAAACATATTAATTACTGCAATAATGATCCAATCATAGGCTTTTAAGTATCTGCTTATTTAAATCCGAACAGCAACTTTTTTTTAGGCCAGGCAGTGTATGTATATGATGTATTTGAATTGTCTGAATTATAATATTTATTATTAAATATATGTATAATTATTTTATTTATAATATACTTAATTATCTTTATTTGGGGGCCTTTCTGAGTTGATATTAATATTTTTGATTAAATAATATAAAGATTTGAATAATTAATCCATACATCATAGAACAAATTAAACATTTTCATTGACTGACAGCTCTAATGATTTGGTTTTGTCTAGTGAGTGTGATTTCGACAGAGGTGACGTACATTCTGGGTGGTCTGATGTTCGCCTGGATTGTGGAGGAGTGGGTGTGGGATTACGCCATCACTGTCACTCTGCTTCACGTTGGACTGACCGTAGCAGGTAAGAACATCTAAACAGAGAAGGACAGAAGATTAAACATATTTAGGGAGATACATGGCCAATCGCATTTTTTATAGACAGTAGGTCAAGAATAAGGGAAAACACAGATATTTCAGGACACCTAATTCACTGATATTGGTCAGGTATTTGATTTGTGCCATTTTCACTTTTGGGTGAACTATCCCTTTAACAGTGAAAATTTATCAAAGTGATTTTACCTCTGGATAAGGATGTCACAGAGACTTGCAGGTGGGCTCATTTCACTCGGGCAACCAGTAGTCATTCAGTTACACCCTAGCAACTGCCTAATCACTCCCTACCAACCAGCCAAAACACCCTAGCAGTGGTATATAGTAACATGCCAAGCCTATATCTGTACCACAATATTAAAGAGACATGGGGGTGGACTCTTTATAACTTAGTCCCGTTGCAGGCACCATGGGGGCCACTACAATAATTCGGCACAGGATTATTATAAGAGACAAGGGAGTGGGCTCTTTTGACTTGTGGCAGTGTACGTATCTCGAAAATCCAGGTGGCAAATGTTGCTAAGGCAAACACCTTATCACATGTTCTTCGGAAAGCAAGCGATGGAGTAGGTGGAGTTTTGCAGAGCTCTTCAGAACATTTTGTCATTTAAGTATTACTTTGGAAAAATATAAACAAAAAAACCCCACAATCTTTCTTCCAACTTGCTCACTAACTAAATGGAAAAAACAAACCATGACCGGTAAGAACACCAAAGGCCATAATACTAACACTGCAACAACTGAGCGTGTTAAGACCAGCACACCGTCTCCCCCCAGGCCCTTGAGTGACTCAGGTGACCCAGCTCCAGCACCTGCTACGGCGGTAAGTCCAACTGAAATCATGGCCTTCAAGAATGAACTCTTGGCATCGTCGCAAGCATATTTGCAGCTATCTTCAAGGATGAGATTCGGGCAGTGCACAATGTCTGCTATAAAATTACAGATACAAGCCGCCAAAACAGAACTTTCTAACTTCAAAGCCGCTATAAAAACCGAAGTGGCTGCGATGGAAAACACTATGAAAGAGATGGAGAATGGATTCTCTGGGTGTTCAGATGATGTTGCGGTTTTACAGCGCACAGTGCAACAACTTTCAACTCAGGAGGCTGCCTTAGAGGGCAAATGTGAGGACTTGGAAGGAAGATCCAGATGCAATAATATATGGATAGTTGGTGTACCAGAAGGCCAA
Organism: Myxocyprinus asiaticus; assembly: GCF_019703515.2. Taxonomy (NCBI): domain Eukaryota; kingdom Metazoa; phylum Chordata; class Actinopteri; order Cypriniformes; family Catostomidae; genus Myxocyprinus; species Myxocyprinus asiaticus. The sequence continues at coordinate 2,543,486 of NC_059362.1, forward strand.
GGCAGCTGCAGCACAACTGCAGTCTCTATGCTGCTCAATGAAGCTTTCCAGCTCGAAAAGGCTCCTTTACTTGACAGAGCACACTGGGCCTTATAACCACCACCGTAACTTGTATACATCCGAATCGCTGAGGGATGATCATTTAATTAATTAATTTCTCCAAAGTTTTAGATCCTCCAAATAGACCCTGTGACAGCAGCCAAGCTAGACTCTCCGTTTTCAATTGGAGAAGTTCAGATGGCCATTAGATTCAAGATGAAGCTGGCATGGTCTGCATAGGCCATGCTGCCATTAATTTACATTTTATGAGGTTTTCCCGTAGCCGGTATACATCCGAATCGCTGAGGGATGATCATTTAATTAATTAATTTCTCCAACGTTTTAGATCCTCCAAATAGACCCTGTGACAGCAGCCAAGCTAGACTCTCCGATTTCAATTGGAGAAGTTCAGATGGCCATTAGGAGCATGCAATGTGGGAAATCTCTTGGTCCGGATGGGTATCCAGCAGAATTTTTTACGAAATTTTCAAACCAACTAGCTCCCATTTTATCCTCTGTATATAAGACTCCCTGTCTGTGGGCTCACTGCCTAAAACATTACGACAGAATGAAGAAAAGCAAAAATCAACAGGAATGTGACTTGTATCGCCCTGTCTCTTTGCTCAACATAGACAGCAAAATCTTTGCAAAAATTATTGCTCGCCATCTCGAAACAGTCCTTCCAACCATAATCTCACTGGACCAGATGGGCTTCATAAAGAATCAATAATCCTCTTCCAACATTAGGCACCTGAATAACATCATCTACAGCCCCTCTCCACCCAGTAAATCGGAAGTGTTTATATCTTTTGATGCCGAAAAGGCTTTCGATCGGGTGGAGTGGGACTAATATATTCCATATCCTTGAGAGATTTGGATTTGGACCAAACTTTTTATCATGGATTAAAATTCTATATAGTTTGCCAATAGCAGCAGTACGTACTAATAATAATATATCACCTTCTTTTCCATTAACACGAGGAACGAAACAGGGGTGTCCACTGTCCCCCCTCCTTTTTGTGATTACAATTGAGCCGTTAGCCATAGGCTCACTGCCTGAAACATTACGACAAGCTACCATATCACTTATCACTTATTCTGAAGAAAGGCAAAAATCAACAGACCAGACAGACTTCATAAAGAATCAATAATCCTCTTCCAACATTAGGCGCCTGAATAACATCATCTACGGTCCCTCTCTACCCAGTAAATCGTTAGTGGTTATATCTTTAGATGCCGAAAAGTCTTTCGATCGGGTGGAGTGGGACTATCTATTCCATACCCTTGAGAGATTTGGATTTTGACCAAACTTTTTATACTTAAAATTCTATATAGTTCGCCAATAGCAGCAGTACGTACTAATAAATAATATATCACCTTCTTTTCCATTAACACGAGGAACAAGGCAGGGGTGTCCACTGTCCCCCCTCCTTTTGCGATCACAATTGAGCCATTAGCCAAAGCTTTACAAAGCAATAAATATTTTAAGGGTATCATAAGGGCAGGGGTGGAACATAAAGTCTCACCATATGCAGACGATATGTTACTCTATCTGTCTGACCCTCCCTCGTCCCTTCCAGTAGTTCTTAAATTGAATTTGGCAAAATATCTGGCTATAAAGTAAACACACAAAAGAGTGAATTAATGCCCATAAATTTGGCAGCAAGAGAATCCTTGTTTATTCGTATGGTGCCGTTTAAAGTGTGCATGGACAAAATAAAATATCTTGGTGTCTGGGTCACACACAAATTTAAAGACTTATTCCCAGTGAATTTCCCCCCTCTCCTGTCCTCTCTTAAGGAGGATATTAATCATTGGGATCAGTTACCCTTATCCCTGGCAGGCAGAATTAACACTATAAAGATGAACATATTGCCCAAGCTTCTTTATATGTTTCAGTGTATACCAGTCTTCTTAACTAATACATTCTTCAGTTCCCTAGAAAGGAAGCTTCTTCCCTCATTTGGAATAAACAGAATCCACGTATACGCAAAGCGATACTACAGAGACCGCACCAGCAGGGAGGGCTTGGACTGTCAAACTTTCAGCTCTACTATTGGGAAGTAAATATCAAAATGATTTCATATTGGGTGGAAAGAAATCGAGTACAGCTGCACCTGACTGGCTAATTTTAGAGAGAGACTCTTGTAAGATCACCTCATTATCCACCTTATTATGCTGTAGCCTGCCATATCCAGAGCTTATTACCAAATATACTTCCAATCCAGTTGTTATTCATTCTTTAAAAATATGGAAACAATTCAAACAATCCTTTGAGATCTTTACATTTTCAATACTTGCTCCCATTGTTAAGAACCATGCATCCCTGCCATCTTTGACAGATGCTTCCTTCAGGGCATGGCTTAGTCATGGGGTCTATTCATTTAAAGACATGTTTATAAATGGCTTATTTGCCACTTATGAGCAGATTGTTCAAAAATTAAATATCCCCTGGTCACACTTCTTCAGATATCTACAAATTCGCAGCTTCATATCATCAAATATCACTCAATTCCCTTCACAGCCCCCAGACACACTCCTAGACTCAATCAATGACATCACATCATCCAGAAAGGGTAGGATAGGTGACATATATTCTTTATTAATGAGAGAAAACATGATAAATCTTAATTCCCTTAAAAGGGATAGGGGGAATATATTCATCTTCAATATGTATGAAAAATACTGTTATGCAGTTTAACATTTTCCGCCGACTGCACTGGACCAAAGTTAAATTATCCCAATTCACACTCAATATAGACCCCCTGTGTGATCGTTGCAAGCAGACCCAAGCCACTTTAATTCATTTGTTTTAGGAGTGTCCCAAGTTATCCAATTTTTGGAAATTAATATTTGCTATGCTTTCTAAAACCATTGATAAAGCCTTAAAACTATCGGCCTCCCTTGCTTTAATTGGTGTGGTGACACAAAATCTTACTTTGAATAAGATAAATTAAGTCTGTTGTCTTTTGCCATGCTGGTAGCCAGACAACAAATTTTGATTAAGTGGAAAGATTGCAATCCTCCAACATTTGCACAATGGATTAGGGATATGTTGTATTTTGTTAAATTGGAGAAGATTAGATATACTGTTAGAGGGTCAGCTGACAAGTTTACATTGAAATGGCAACCATTCCTTAGTCATGTTGAAGCTTTAGGCTCTGATAAATTTATGGCTGTATAAAGTCTTTCATGTAACTAGGAGTGTCCGAAAGGAGGTAATAAAAAGACCCCTAATAACCTCTTGTCAACTTATTATTATTACATATTACTTTTCATCTATATTTATTCTATTTTATATCATTTGTATATTTATGTTTCCCTATATAGTCTAAGTAGTATACCCTCTGAATGTTACTATGGGTGGGGGAAGGGGGATATTTATTAATCCAAATATGTTCATACAGTGAATTGTTAAAGATGTATTGTCAAAATTTCAGAAATAAACTTTGTTAAAAAAAAAATATATTTTTTTTTGTTGGATCTGTTCTGTTACCCCTGTGTGGATGGGCGGAGAGTTTGCCCAGAACAGAACAATATCAGCAACACCAACGCATTGCTTCAATTGTCTTTAAGTTAATAAAGTATTCAAAGTCAAGTATTAATTCGACGGAAGTGGTCCACATATTGTTTAGGTACATCTTGTGGCTATACTTTTGAAACAGTGAGTATTTTAACATTTACGGACTGACCCCATTCACTTTCATTGGAAGTGTCTCACTGAAACCCAGATTTTTGCTCTTTTAAATGAAAAGTAATAAATAAATTTTTGTAGTATACATAATGCCACAAATGCTGTCAATTGAGCTTAACTTCTATTGACCCGGAACATTACTTTAACTTGTATTGGGCCAGGAACGTTCCTTTTATGTGTTGAAGATTTAGGGTGACCAGACGTTCTCTTTTCCCTGGACATGTGCTCTTTTTCGGACCTGAAAATAAGTGTCTGGCCAGGATTTTATTTGGCTTTGTCTTCATATTGATGTGCTCTCTACAGTTTGGACTGTAGAGAGCACTTGGTCATATATTCTGTGTATTTGATACGGTGCATCAGTTTTCAAATTTTTACATATCCTTAATTAACAAATTAGCAAATTAACACATTAAATCAATTAAAGCAAGAGGCTAATTTTTTTGAGAGGTAACATTGAGAAACATGTGTCAGGTGAAAAGGGGCCTTTCACACCGAATGGGAACTGTTAAAAAAGCATCTCAAGACATCTGCATTCTGCCCTATTTGTTGCGCTGTGTCTTGCTTTTTTAAGGCAAGATTGCGTTTGATCCCTGAACAGCCTCTACGTTTTTTAGAAATGCTTTAGCCCATAGTTGCATGAATGCTACACATACTCAAGAAAATTAAAACATGCTTCTCATAAAGTCACCAGAGTTAAATGCTTTGGTGTTGTTTTTGCAAAAAAAAAAAAAATGTCTCCCAGGGGACCATGTAGACAACAAGGGAACACTTCTTTACTTGGTCAGGTCTGTCAAATTTTTGTGAATTTTTTTATAAAAGGGGTCCCTGCAAATACTGGGCATGCGACAAACATCAACTAGCAATCTTTATCTAAAGGTAAGATGGCAGCATTTTTCCAGAAGGCAGCTGACCTTGAGGCGAATGTTCCTATCTTTTACCTGCTATTTTCATGATTTCTACAAGCTGTAAAATTGAAAATAAAAGCAATATTAAAAAAAAAATAAATAAATAAAAAACATGTAAATTTAATATGTGGGCCCTAATGTGTTGGAAAATAGCAATAAATTAATTTTCAGATGTAGCTTTATATTCTTGCTTTTGTTGTAGTGGTTAATGAAGAGTCCAAACAGGTGTTTGTTTTAGAGGTCGGCTGCACCTTTGACCCTAGCCTAGAGGAAGCTTTTATGACTAAGGTCATTAAATACCAACTTATCCTGAACATTATTTCAAAAGTGGGTTATAGGTGCAGAATACTGGTATTCATATTCAGCAGCTTAGAACATATACATATGTTGGTCGTAAGAGGGCTGTCTGGGAATGTAAAAAAAAAGGGGCTAAGAGGATTGCATTGTAGCCTACATTTGAAAGTTTTTGGCATCTGTTTTGAACCTGTGTTACAGTAACTATAATTCTTTTTCTTTTTTTCATTTTTGTTTTTTTTTTCAGTTATGGCTGATTTTCCATCAACAGAGCATTGGTGGATTGCGCTTGGTAAGTTCTAACATAAAACATTATTCAGGGCATCACAGAAAACCAACTATACTGTATTTAAGTTTGCAAAGGCAAAAAAAAAATAATAATTTGTACATGGTCAATGATAGCAAGATACAGTATAGTGGCAACATAACACTGGCCCAATGGGGGAATTGACAGTTCCATGAACTGGCCTAAAACTCTCTCACATTATCATCCCGGGCCAGCAGGTCATTGTTTAAACATATGATCTGACCCATTATCTTTGTCTTATCAAAGTGTAGTTGAATGGTTATATATTTTTAACAAACCAATGCAACTCTAATGCTAATGTCATTTCCCAAATTCTAAAGCATTTTTAGGCAAGTTGTGATTTGTTAGTTTATAGAGTCATTAAGGTCCGGAATGGGTCTTCCTTTGTTATAATGATAACATACTGGCCATGCTATTATATCACCAACACTCTTCACTGACATCATTAGATCATGATCTAAGTGTTGGTTTATTGGTGCAGGTAATTTTTCAATCAGAAACAACCAATTTCTTTGTATTTTTCTAGTGTAGGTAGATGTCTTTTCCAAAATTTGAAAAATGTCAATACCAGCACACATATCATGTGTCATCTCTATCATCTCTATCACAAATTATACCAAAATCCATTTGAAGGTTGATCAAAGCCATGATCAGATCTTTATTCCAGGGCATGTGCAGGGTTGGTGAGTAACAAAATACATGTAATGGGATTACGTATTTAAAATACAAAATATAAGTAACTGTATTCCACTACACTTACAATTGAAATCATTGGTAATTAGAATAGTTACATTCAAAAAGTATTTAGATTACTGAAGAGATTACTTTGCATTTTATTGTCATTTGTTTCATTTAATATTTAGTCCTTTCAGATGGAAAACATTTATACATATAAATGATGTGATCCAAAGTGCATTTGAACAGCGGTGAAACACTTTCTTATGATGTGTTACATTCATACGAGCAGACAGAAGTAAGTTTGAAGTAAGTTTGGAGCAGAAGAAATAGAAATAAATCTTGTGTATTGTCAGCTTTACACTAAGCAAAAATGATATTTCTAGCCATTTTACATGCACATGTTACCAGGCACGATCATATTTGTTTTATCAAGAAAATTCATGTTGGATCATAATTTCTTTATTTCTAGTAAGACCTTTGATATTAGGGCAAAAATCGTATTCTTGATGATAATTTTTGTATTGTTTTCCTGTAAAAATATCTAAAAATCCTTAAAACAAGATCAATTTGATTGATCTTGTTTTAGAAACAACACTGCATAAGATATTTCAGTTTTTCAGAGAATGTATTTTTAACATGTGTATTTTGTCTTACTGTACTGGCAGAGTTTTTATAGTCAAAACAAGTGAAAAAATCTACCAGTGCTGAAGAAGTAATCCAAAGTATTTAGAATACATTACTGACCTTGAGTAATCTAACAGAATATGTTACAAATTACATTTTACAGCATATATTCTGTAATCTGTAGTGGAATACGTTTCAAAAGTAACCCTCCCAACTCTGGGCATGTGATAAATGTTTTCACACAGATGCAACAGTTTGAAGAGGTTTCTTTATGAATAAATTCCATTTATTCAGCCATCACCAATATAGAGTCTTCATTAAGAAGATTTGTATGTATGTCTTCTCATAACCAACCAAATATGACATTGAAATGAGACATATCCAGACATAATGTTTACTAAATACAGGTCAATAGCCATCTGCTATCCTTTTTAGGGGCCAAGCCCCTATTGTATCCGTAAGTACTGCGTTATTTTTCTTCTTCCTGCTCCCTAATGGGAGTCTATGGCAGCCCTATGAACTGTATATAGGAAAATGATGAAATCTGACACACTGATAGGGGTGGGCTTGAATACATTTACATTTACATGTAATGAATTGAATAGCCCCTATACCAAATTTGGGGTCTCTAGTACATACTCTATAGTGCCACCACTATTGTTTTGCGTGTATCTTTTGAACCGTTGTCCGAGAGACACAATTCTGTTTTTGTCTGATTCATCTCCTCCGCCCATTACAGTGGTCACCATCTTGTATTATGATGTTTACAGTTTAAAAGTTTCATGTCCTTCAGACTTTGGCTCAAAATAATCTCCAGACTGAGCCACACAGAACTGACTAGAAACCATTTTAATTTGTGCTACCTTTCAGAAATTATGCTTACGTGAATTTAACGAGGTTGACGTAAAACAGGAAGTGAGACTATATCTCGGCAATGCTTTGTCCTGTTGAAACAAAATTTGGTATGCTTCATCAGGACCATGATCTAAAATAACATGCAAAGTTGGGTGACAGCGCCACCTATGGGTCAAGAAATGTCATAATTGGTTATGACCAATTTTATGGTCATAACCAATTTTGAACTGTTTGTCCAAAATTATGAGTTTGGTGTTTTTGGATTCCTTGGGTCATGAGGATTTCAACTATATTTTTCAGCCATATAACCTCTCCGCCATTTTTAATTTTATGAAAAAGTAATGTATATTTTAAACAGTTTGTCTGATTTGAATGAAAATTGGAAAGGGTCTTCAACATCATGTATTGAGGGTACTTAAGCAGTTTGGAGACAGTGCCACATAGTGGTCAAAATTCTTAACCAATTTAAACAAAACTTTTAGATGTATCATTGCTTCCTTATTCTAAGTCTTCTGAAATTGGCAGAGATACATTTCAAAATGTATTTATTATATTATTATTTTTTATTTAAAACCTGCTGCTCTCAGCTTGGAATGTCTCTTTGGCACTTTTGAGCTATGTCAGCTGAATGGCCCAGCAGTTGACACATTGGAATACAGGTCAAAACGATGTGAATTCAAGTCCAGGAAAGAGCAGTTTTAAAAATGTACTTTTGTTGATCTCTGAGTCTTCATATTGTTCTTACTACAATGCAGACATTAATTTATTGCGCAAATCCTGCTTCAATTAAAAAAAAAGCTGTAACTATTTTCTTAGAAAAGGTTGTTTACTCTAAACCTACAATGTCTCTTTGACATCAGTCAGACTTATCGTTTGTGTGGCACAGTGGTTAGAGTCTTGGGCTTCAGTTTAAAGGACTGGGTGAACCCTGATTTGATACCTGCTACAGCTGGTATAAATGTTGTGACTCTGTTGTGCCGGAGCTCTTTGCATTGTGCTTCATCAATCACCAATCCCACCCTGACCCCCAACGAACACCCCTGTGGTCCCAAATAGAATACACACACAAAAAAATAAAAAATAAAAAAACAGGAAAAAAGAAATATAAAAATCATATATTATTAAAACTAAACATCTCTCACCACAGCCCCTCCCTGAGAGTCCTCCAAAAACACTAAGTAATTGCCCTACTTCCTATCAACCATATTCCAAACCCCCAGCCTTCTGCTTGACATCTCCTCGAAAGCAGCCACCCTCTCCATCTCCGCACACCACTCCGGAAATGAGGGTGCTCCATCCGTCTTCCATCCCCTTAAAATAATTTTCCTGACAATCATAATGCTTGTCAGAACCCAATTTTTTATGTGTTTATCCCCCAAATGTATGACCGCCCCATCGCCCAAAATACAGAGTCTGGGGCATGAATGAAATTTGAGTGCCCAAAACGTCAAATATAAAATTCTGAACCTTCAACCAAAATTCTTGGATCTTAACCCACCGCCCACCCAAAAAAAAAATCATGGGTTGTGTCTCCATCTTCTGATTGGCATCGCTAGCAGGTGTGTGTGTCTTTAAGACCAATCCTATACAATCTAGAGGGGGTCCAATAGAATCTATGTAAAATCTTGAATTGCATAAGGCAATTCCTTGCATCTCTAGATGCAGACTTGACATTTTTTAGAATGCTAACCCATACTCCCTCCTCCAATACCAAATTTAAATCTTTCTCCCATAATCTCTTGAGAGAAACTGAAGCTCCGTCACCCAGACACTGAATTAGCAGGGAGTAATACACTGATGCCTCATGACCTTTTCCAAAAGCAGTAATCACCCCTCCCAGAGTATCTGCAACTTTAGGGGTGTGTGGACCACTCCCAAAAACAATACAGAGCAGGTGGCACCGCTCTAAATACCTATACTAAATACTGAGATCTGGGAATCCCAAAATGCTGAACCAAATTTTCAAAAGGTCTCAACACTCCACTCTCATATAGGTCACAGAGTGTAGTAACCCCCCTCACAATCCACTCTGACCAGCAGAAAGAGGACATATTAATATATAATTTAGGGTTCAGCCATATGCTTGAGGCAACATTTAAATAAATGTCTGAATTAAACACTCTGGACACTTTTGTCCATACCTATTGCAAATGCGAGATAATGGGGTGCAACTTAACTTCTCCAATTAGTTTGATAGAAAGGCTCTGCAATGGCAAAATAGGGGCAAGAACTTCCTGTTCAATACAAAACCAGGGAGGGGCTCTCTCAGGTGGAAGCGACCAATGAGCCAAATGCTGAGACCGTATGCATAATAATAAAACAAAATCTTCTGCCTATGTAACTTATTAAAATGTAATCTAGGACGCTTACCATTCCAAATGAAGGACTTCGCTATGCTATCAAATTGCTTGAAATAAGAGAGGGGGACATCTACAGGGAGAGATTGTAGCAGGTAGTTGAATTTTGGAATACAATTCATTTTAATAACATTAACCTTCCCAATCATAGATAAATGTAATGAAGCCCACCTGCCCACATTGTGTGAAACATTTTATTAAGGGGTCAAAATTAACTCTAACTAAATCAGACAAATTTGCTGGGAATAAAATGCCCAAATACTTAATGCCCTGTTTGGGCCACTGGAAGGGGCCCGGCTGGAAAGCCGTTATTGGGCAGTACGCTGTCAGAGCCAAAGCTTCGGATTTAGACCAATTGACTCTGTATCCCAAGAACTTATAAAAGGAATTAATAATTCTATGGAGGCAAGGCATAGATCTAGTGGGGTCGGAGACGGAAAATAAAATATCATCTGCGTAAAGCAAAAGCTTATATGCCACACCTCCCGCCACCACCCCTGGAAAATTATCTACCCTTCTTATCGTGGCTGCTAATGGTTCTAGGGCAAGACAGAACAATAATGGGGAAAGAGGGCAACCCTGCCGGGTGCCCCTATCCAGAGTAAAATAATCTGAAATTAATCCATTTGTTTGTACCGCAGCTACCGGGTGTCTATAAAGTAACTTAATCCATCCAATAAAAGTATTCCCGAACCCGTATTTCCAAAATCTTAAAAAGATAATCCCAATCTACCATATCAAATGCCTTTTTGGCATCAAGTGAGACCGGAGTCTAATAATTCACCACTGGCCACATGATATTAATGAAACGCTTAATGTTATCAGAAGAGCTGCAGCCCCGAATAAACCCCACCTGATCTATATGTATAAGAGATGTCATAACTTTACTTAATCGGTTAGCCAAAATTTTTGACAATATTTTTACATCTAGCTGTATCATGGAAATTGGATGGTAACTCTTACACTCGCTTGGATCTTTGTCCTTTTTAAGAATCAGACTGATCCGGGCTTGTGTCATGGTTGGCGGAAGCTTTCTATTCTTTAATGATTCCATATAAACTTCTAACAAAAGTGAAGCCAGTTCTGTAGCATAAGATCTAAACAATTCAGTGGCAAAGCCATCTGGCCCCAGAGCCTTGCCTGTAGGCAAGGCCTTAATTACCTCGCCAAGCTCCTCCAAGGTTATCTCAGAATCAAGAGAATTGTTTTGCTCATTCGTCAATTTAGGGAGTTCTAAAGGTTCCATATATACTATAGAGATCAAGATAGAATTCTTTAAAAGCATTATTAATATCAATGGCTGAGGTAAATATTTCACTACCAGCAGATTTCACTGAGGGAATGGTAGAAAAAGACTCACTCTGCTTTATATATCTAGCCAAAAGTTTCCCTGTTTTGTCCCGGGACTCAAAATATGACTGTCTTGCCCTAAATTCCCAAAACTCCACCTTCTGCGACAAAATAGTAGTATATCTGTATTTCAATCAGGTCAATTCTCTGAGGCCATCAGACGACATTTGGCATTTCAGCTCTGCCTCGGCACTTTTAATATTCCCCTCCAACTCCATGAGTTCTTATGCTTTGGATTTTTTGATGAATGAGGCATACTATATGATCCGACCCCTAAGAGCCACCTTAAGTGCCTCCCAAGCCATGCCCACAGAGGATACTGAGAACCAGTTGGTCTCCATATAGACACTGATTTCAGCCTTTAGCATTTGTTGGAATTCAGGATTTTGCAAAAGGGATACTTTAAAGTGCCAACTATATGATTTATTTTTCCCCGTATGTGGCAACACCTCTAAACTCACCAGGGCATGATCTGAGACTAAAATGTTTCCAATTGAACAATCAACAACAGATGAAATGAGGGACTTGGATATATATATATATATAAACTATTCTAAAATAAATATTATGGACTGATGAAAAAAATGTATAGTCCCTACCAGATGGTTCAAAAGTTTCCAAATACCTGTAAGGCCAAGATTTTTACACATCCTGTGAAGCGTCAATGATGCTCTAGGGGGCTTACACACTTTTGCTTCACTATGATCAAGGACTGAGTCCATCAAAAGATTAGAGTCTCCTCCCAATATTATATCATGAGGGGTGCCAGCAGCTTGCAACATCCCTTCAAGATCTGTAAAGAATCCCTGATCATCAGCATTAGGTGCATAAATATTAGCCAAAATCAACTTTTGCCCCTGAATTTCTGCTAAAACAATAATGACTCTTCCTAATTTATCTTTAATCTGTTTGAGACATTTGAATTGTAAAAGCTTACTTATCAATGTAATGACTCCCCTGCTCTTACTTGAGCTAGCACTAAAGAAAACATGTTCACCCCATATCTTCCCAAATTTTTCAGCTTCCTGCGGGGAAAGATGCGTTTCTTGAAGGAACACTATATCATATTTCTTATGTTTAAGAAAAGAAATAACTTTCATTCTTTTTATGAGGTGCCCCAACCCATTCACATTCCACATGGAGAGAGACAATCCACTCATATTAACATTATATTTCAACATTAGCCTGGATATTAGAAAAAATAGATTGTGTGTCAAAAACAAAATTATAAAGACCACCTTCCAACATTAGAGCAACAATCAAACCCCAAACTTACCCCAGAAAAAAAAAAAAAAACAGAAAAAAGAAAAACGTGCGTATTAACCCCACGCATGACAGCGCCATCTGGTGTCCATCCCTCTAAACTAAAACAGTCCATGTATGCCTACGAGAGCCCCCGCGACAAATATGCCATCGGTTTGTTCAAGTCCAGTGCTTCTATACAAATTTTGTGAGACAGAATTACACAACAGAAAATACTCCACAAAACAAACTCCATTCAATAGGAGGCATAAGCACAAAGAACGTGCAGATTCATCCACATACTGTCCCGAAGGAGTGTTATTCCACAAAACAAACTCCAGCCGTTAGGCGGAACTAGCACAAAAAGAAACAAAAAAGGCGTTCAGTTTCCTCGGACAGTCAAGGGAATGTTCAGTGAGTCAGACCCACTCGGCTATTACACGAGAGCAACAAATGCCCTAATCACTCCAATGTTAGCAAGAAATATTCCACGAAACAAACTCCATCCAATAGGAGGCATAAGAACAAAGAACGTGCAGATACATTCACAAACTGTCCCGAAGGAGTGTTATTCCACAAAACAAACTCCAGCCACTAGGCGGAACCAACACAAAAAGAAACAAAGAAGGCGCCCAGTTTCCTCGGACGGTCAAGTGAATGTTCAGTGAATCAGGCCTACTCGGCTGCATCGAGAGCATCACACAATTACTTAATCATTCCATTGACTTAATGAAGGACATCGCTTGCTGTGGGCATGTAAATATTGTGCGTCCATCCTTAGTATCTATTCTCAATTTGGCCGGGAAAATCAGTGCAAAAGCGACCTTCCGTTGATGTAAGAGTTTCTTGCATTCCTTGAATCGATCATGTTTCTCTCTTGTCGAATTCGCAAAGTCTGGGAACAAGAAAATGCTGTGGTTCTTCCAAGAAAGCCTTCCTTTACTCCTCGCCTCACGTAACACAAGATCTTTATCGGATGATCTCAGAAATTCTGCCAGAATTGATGTCTCCCATTGCGAATCTCTGAGCCGGAACTCTGTGAGCTTGCTCGATTTCAAGCTTATGGCCTGTTATGTTGAGCAGACTCGGGAAGAGCTCGTCTAGGAATTTCACCATATCTCGGCCTTCTTCGTCCTCGGGAATTCCAACAATTCAGACGTTGTTTCGCTGGTTGCGATTCTCAAGGTCTTCCAACTTTTCCCAAACACGCTCCAAGAATGTCTTTGTCGCTAGCGGATTAGCGGCTAATCCCCTTTCTGATGACTCCAGATAATCATTCCGTTTCTTGACGTCCCCCACTCTTGTAACCAACTCGGAGAAATTCGTCTTCATGGCAGTGATCGATCGATGTATTACAACAAGATCCTCCAAGTCAGCAACGACCTTCACCAGCATTGCCGACACGTTCAACAGTTGACGCTGAATCTTTTTCACCGCACTGTCCAAATTGAGTCCCTGGTCTGCGGCCTTGTCAGGGGTATCAGCTTGAGCACGTAAGCGTCTTTTAATGTCTCCAGAGCCCAGGATTTTGAATTCTTTGACATATTGTCTTCATAGTATATTTCACAGTTATGGAACAGGGTGTATCAAATCTCGCCAGTTTATGACACAAAAAGTTTTAAAACTAGCAAAGTGCGCAGAGCACGCCGTTCACATGTCCGACCCTCGCATGGTGCCACGCAACTCCTCGACAAACTAATTTGTAAAATTTCAAATCTATTTTAAAAGCATGAATGTTTTCATGACCTCAGTAAATATGAGGTCATGAAAAAAGCATGCAGAATAACCCTATAACGCTGCCTGTTATCAAATTTGATACCTATTTTCTAAAGCCTGTGCATCATTAACATAATCTAATTTTTGCCGAAAATCTGCAATGTACTAGATGTCTGCTGTTACCTGGTGGATGTTTCCGGGCATTTTTTTGATGAAAAAATATTTGTAAAAATTTTCCAAAGATGTCTGCTTTGTTATTGCATGCACTCGTTATTTTTATGTGAAATCTTTGCTGATTTTAAGAAAGTACAAGTAACAGTAATGCTTATATTGTTACTGATATTTTAATGAGTATTTGCTTAATATAAGCAACTTGTGCTTGGGTAAAAAAAAATTATATTATTTGATTGAAATCCATGTATTAAATAAGATACAACAGGCTTTTGAAGTATATCTCTCAATCACCATTATATTCCATACATGCCCACCATAAAAAAAAAAATTTTTTAAATCAGAGAGCTTTGAAAAATCTGACATATACTTATTATAAGTTATATTTAAAGTGTGAACTAATATTTCTGTGTTTTCATATGTGCAGCCTGCTTTCATTATTTTACATTAAAAGCTATTATGATGTCATCTTACCATAAGTTCCTGAGACCCAGCGAAAAAAGTGTTTCGTGCATAAAATACATATGATAAAATGTGTTTATTGAAAAAAATATTTTTTATTCATATTGTATTTGATGTGCTGAATTGAACTGTGATATATTTCTATCCATAATTATAGACCAAGGAGAGGAAGTTGTTATGGACAAACTCTCAAACATTTGGTATCTCTGTAAAACCCAGGGAGTCATCTGATAATACCCCAAGATTTACCACTGTAGCATGTATGGGCTAAGAAAAACTTCAATAACAAATGTCCTACACATTTATTCATTTGGCATTCATTTACACAAAAATGAATTGCTGGGCCTCAGAAGGAGAATGACCTTTAAAGTCTAATGTATCAAATATGAGACATAAAAAACCTGTCTTTTGATAGTTTATCCAATGGTACTATAATAAGTTTAATGTAAAAAATAAAATAAAAAATGTATAATTTTCTGACAATTCTTTCATATGTCAGGCTGTACAGGGATAATTATAATACAATAAAAAATTTTTTTTAAGTAGTTTTGGATGGACTTTATGAGGCACATTGCAGGACATTTCAAGGTATTCAGGTATTTTGACACAATGTTTCCAACAGTTAGGCTCACATCTCCATAAGACTCAATTTAGCTGTTTAAATGGTATTTTTTTTGTCTGGGCAAATTATGAAAATATAAGAGAAATGATAAATGGCCTTTTTTCTAGAACAGTAAAATGACTATTACAGGCTTCTGTATTATTCATCTTTATATAATGACTGTAAGTTTGTCTTTCCTCTTGTAGGCTCTGGGTTGTTGATGATGATTTTTGGAGGGCAGCTCCTGGCGTACAGACTCTTCAGAAATAATTTTGTGCATCCTGCAGATCTTCAGAATTTCTGATACTCTCTCTCTCTCTTTCTCTCTTCCTCAGTGTGGAACATGTACAGTGATGAGTTTTGTATTGTTTCTCTTTTTTTACACCATATGTAGATTACAGGAGTCCTTACACAATGTTTTGCATAAATGTTTTTTTTGAAACAGACTGTTTATGGTGATAAAACACGTCCAGCAAACCAAGTTGCTTTGTAGCGTTTTTAAACATCATATGGTGAAAATGTATCTTTCATGGATAGAAGTGATTTTGACTTGATTTCATATAATCATTAACTTAACATCTTCCTAACTTAATATTATTGGGTTATTACTCTAAGCCACCAATCTGACACAGAAAAAAATCTTTTGAATTAAAGGGTGTGGTTTCATAATATATGGCGATTCTGTGCAAATATGAATTTGCCTTAAAATAGATCACCTATGTTTGCATTCAAATTAAAATTTTCTTGATTTACAGCAACATCTTTTGCAACAGAAACACCTTTAATATAATATTTCGATAAGAAAGAACATTTTGCTTGGTTCAAGAGTTTTAAGCACAATACTATTCATTTCACCATAAAATTAGAGAAAAGAAATGAGTGAAATGAAATGTGAAAATGTAAAATAAACGAAATAAGTGAAAATGAAGCCTATTTGTAAGATTTTTTGCATTATGACCCCCATTTTGGACCCCTCCCCATTACATAAATAATATGTATTATTTAAACATTAAAGTATTTAAACATCATGGCAGGTTTTTTTTTTTATTTATTTTTTTTTTTCCCCACCTTTAATGTATGCTAATAATATTTTTGTACTGCATTAATATATATATATATTTTTATTTTTTTTTTATTTTTTTTTTTTACAGTTATGAAAACAACCATTGAAAAGAATGGGAATTACCAATAAATAAATAAGAGAATAATGGGAATCACCAAAAATAATAAATACATTTCAGTCATGCCAACTCTCGGAAAGATTTAGCATGTGAATGTGGGTATGATATATTGATAGCAGACTTGCTTCTGCTAAAAAAACACATACAAAACAAGACACACACAAAATGAGACAAAACGAAAGACATGCTTCATCAAGCATGTGTTACATGCTGCTGCACAAATAGCCTAATTACCTATCCCCCAACAAAGCAGGGAAGCGGCACAAATGCAAAACACAAAACACAAACCCCTCAACCAAGCAGATCTATCACCAAGACATATGTTCTGCTGCTGCTCTGAAAAGCCATGTGCACAGTGTGTATGCTAGCTAGGTGTGCTTAGGCTACAGGCCAATGGCGTAACACTAATTAACTACATTTCTATGTGTGCCTCGCCCTGCTTTGCCGATAGCTTAAACGGCTAGTGACCTAACTCATAATGTGTACCTGAGCTGGGAAAGCCTGGAGATTATATAACTAGTGACTTAAACTTGCTATTTGTGGATTTATTTATTCTAATGTCCTAAAATAGTGATGTGTGCCAGACAGATTTGGCTAAGGCTTGCCTTATTAAGAAGCGCTTCTATGTGTCATGGTCAAAGCAGACCTTACCCTGCAAGCTGATAGAAGAAAAGCCCCAGCAAACCACCAGAGCAATATTGCATTTTTAAAAAAAAAAAAAAAAACTGGCTACCCGATAACAAGTCAGAGAACCAATCAGTTTACGACATGCAAGTCTCATTTGAGTGAGCAGATTGGCTAATAGATAGCAAGTCAATGACCTATCAGCTTGCATGGCTGAACTTTGGTCATGAATACATTAATAAATCAAATTAATAATGGTAAGGCATAATTTTTTCTTAATGCAAAATATAATTTCCTTATTTTTTCTTTCTCTTTTCAGAGAAATTTGGCACGTTTTCACGAGATTCATCCTAAATGAATAGGTTAGTCTGTTTACATGCAAACATGAGTTAAAACATAGAGGGGAAAAATATAACTAGTGCAGTTACAGTTTAGACTAATCCTGAACAGCTGTTGTCCTCTAATCTGGTTGGATTAGGTGCATGTAGTATTATCGATTCCTCAGGGACACACCCACTCCCAAACATTTCTTTGAAATCAGTGCCACATTAAAAACTTTGCCCATTACCCTGGTTTATTGATCAGACATTTTTTGTAGCTCATCTCTTGGCTGTTCAGATAGATTCAACACCTGATCAAAGCCATTTCAGGTTCTATAAAAAGGCTCAGGATCAACACAACACTAAATGTACACGCAATGTGGTCTATGTTCAGGTTTTCCGGTGGCTTCCTGTGTCTAAGGATTCTCCCATGGTGTCAAAAGTTCATTAATCATTTAATGAGATTATGCATGGGAGGAGAGAAGGGGAGAGGCAGTTGGAAGCAGGGCAGATCTGTGAGCGCAGTAACTGCAGGTGCATGTGGCCTGCGCTCAGTGCGTGCGCTGCTACAGGGGTCAAATACCCAACTCTGACCCCGGCCTGAAAGGTCATGGTAACCAAACTTGTTTGCTACCTGCTGCTCTGGTAAGTGAATGGGAATACTGAAATATTTCAAATAAGGTGTCAGAGTCATGTTTGTATTTCAAATTTAAGTTTGTTTGTTTTTGTTTTTTTCATTCAAAAGTGGTCACACAATTGAAAAAAATGAATGAAACGTATTTTCTGTCTAAAACTGTAAATGAAATATGTTTGGGAAGTTGTCATGTCCTGCGGTGTGACACACTATACTCCATCTAAAAAGTAACTTTTATAGTTATTTTGCATGCAGATTTCAGGATTTATGGATAAGTACAGGACAATTTAAAATGATCTTGTGAAGGCAAACAGGTGATTAAAAATCGTGAAAAACTTTGTAAGAACTGCTGACCAGTCACACGATTTACGATTGAAACTTTCCCTTACATATTCGTATAAATTTGACTTAAAATCTTGTTGATTAAAAAAAGAATAATAATAATAAAAAAAAAATATGGGCATTTTAGGCACACTGCACTTATTTCACAATATTTTTGTCTTGTTTTCCAGTAAAAATGTCTAAACATTCTTAAAACAAGATAAATGTACTTCACAAGCAAAGATATTTTCTCTTTTTTTAAGAAATCTAACAAAATGTAATAATGTTTATGCTTATAACAAGAAAAGAAAATTGTCAATGGGGTAAGAAAAAAAGATTCAAAGAGAAAACAAGTTTATTTTTCTTACATGACTGGCAAACAGTTTTCTCTTGTTTTAAGCATACATTTTGTTAGATTTCTCTGAAAAGGAGACTTCATATTTTATGTCAATTAATCTTTTCTTGTTTTAAGGATAATTAGATATTTTTACCAGAAAACAAGACAAACATTCAGATTTTTGCAGTGAACCCAAATACAATTGAATTGCTTGAAATCATAACTGAATTAATTTAAAACAGGTATAGGGTGTATAGGATAAGAAGTGATGCTACTGGAGATATGATGACTATAATCACTACATGATTACGATCAGAGTGCTTTTGTAGATAGCTTTATAAAGCACACTTCTTAAAAATGTCCCACATATCAACATAAGTCAGAGTAATACATACAGAGCTCAAAAACATCCGTCCAAAAAACATGCATTGAAAATAAAGGAAATGAATCGGCTTAAAAACAGCACCGATAGCACTGTAGCATGTGTTGAATAGCTCCCAGCAGAAGCCAGGCAGTGACACCTCGGCTATAAACAGATAACATTTCAGTCTATTCTTCAGCTGGCCTGTATCTATTTCACCATGAGAAATGAGAAGCTCATTCGCTCTATGACAGACCAGAGGAGAAATAGATTGTTGTGGATGTTATGTTTCAAAGAGCTGTCTGGACACACTGTCCTTTTCTCCTCTGCTTTCTTTTCAGGAGGTTATGAGAGATTTTTTATGTAGGAGATTAAGCTTTTGGGCTGGTCCTCAGTTTTCCCCCTTCACTTCCTTGTGATGTGATGTTATGTTTTGTGCTATTTTTCAGGGTCTTTGTCCACAAACATTGTCATAATTTTGAAATAATCTGTTGTGTTGATATTGAATTCATAGTAGCGACAAAATCTGTAATCATTAACCTTTATACCAGAGACATAATGTTTAGTTGTGTGTCCCACATTTTACAATTAGCCCTGCTACTGCATGATTTTCCTTCATTAAAAAAAGAAAGAAGGAATGTTTCATAAAATGTAGACACTCAGGAAGTGACATCACGGACCCACTTTATATAAGGTGTCTTTAACTACTATGTAGCCTACTTAAGCTTTTGATACAATGTACTGATGATGTACAAACGTGTTGTTGCAATGTACTTAAATGTAAAGGGTTCATGACATGAAGAATCAAATTTCCTTGATCTTTTGACATATAAGGGATCATTCTACTATACATTCTAAAAACATACTGCAAGTTTCAGAACTCAAAACTTCCTCCTCACTGCAAAAAGAGCATTTGTTGAAACCAAGCTGCAAAAACGACTCATTCTCTACTTCCTCCACATTGTGATGTCACACTGTTGTTGACATTTGCATCTGACCGCCTCCACAACAACACATCAATGCCAAATTTACCTCATCACTTCCATAGCCCGCCCAGTAGCAGTGAGAAGCGAGATGGCAAGTAGAGAGAGCAGGTCAGTCAAAAGCAGAGAGCCAATGAGAACAGTGGGCGTGTACTGTCAAGTCTTAAAGGAGAAGCAGCACCAAAACCAAGCATTTCTGACAGAGGATCAGAATGAGGGTGGGAAATGATCATGTTTTACAAATAAAAAAAACTTAGCTAAGGTACCTGGGTTTAATAACATCTGTAGTTACACTGTTAACCTTACCCACAACCCTACCCTACCACTACTCCTAAACATACCCATACCTCAACCTCAGTATAAGCAAATGTGAATCTTGTGAGACTTTTGCAAAATAACATGTAGTTACACAATAAATACATTGTATTGTATGATTTTCATGTTAGTACATAGTAGTTAAAGACACCTAATATAAAGTGGAACCAAAAACAAAACAAAAACAAAAAATCAAAAGAAGTATTTTTACTTTAATTTATGGGATATATATATATATATATATATATATATATATATATATATATATATATATATATATACAGGTGCATCTCAATAAATTAGAATGTCGTGGAAAAGTTCATTTATTTCAGTAATTCAACTCAAATTGTGAAACTCGTGTATTAAATAAATTCAGTGCACACAGGCTGAAGTAGTTTAAGTCTTTGGTTCTTTTAATTGTGATGATTTTGGCTCACATTTAACAAAAACCCACCAATTCACTATCTCAAAAAATTAGAATACATCATAAGACCAATTAAAAAAACATTTTTAGTGAATTGTTGGCCTTCTGGGAAGTATGTTCATTTACTGTATATGTACTCAATACTTGGTAGGGGCTCCTTTTGCTTTAATTACTGCCTCAATTCGGCCTGGCATGGAGGTGATCAGTTTGTGGCACTGCTGAGGTGGTATGGAAGCCCAGGTTTCTTTGACAGTGGCCTTCAGCTCATCTGCATTTTTTGGTCTCTTGTTTCTCATTTTCCTCTTGACAATACCCCATAGATTCTCTATGGGGTTCAGGTCTGGTGAGTTTGCTGGCCAGTCAAGCACACCAACACCATGGTCATTTAACCAACTTTTGGTGCTTTTGGCAGTGTGGGCAGGTGCCAAATCCTGCTGGAAAATGAAATCAGCATCTTTAAAAAGCTGGTCAGCAGAAGGAAGCATGAAGTGCTCCAAAATTTCTTGGTAAACGGGTGCAGTGACTTTGGTTTTCAAAAAACACAATGGACCAACACCAGCAGATGACATTGCACCCCAAATCATCACAGACTGTGGAAACTTAACATTGGACTTCAAGCAGCTTGGGCTATGAGCTTCTCCACCCTTCCTCCAGACTCTAGGACCTTGGTTTCCAAATGAAATACAAAACTTGCTCTCATCTGAAAAGAGGACTTTGGACCACTGGGCAACAGTCCAGTTCTTCTCCTTAGCCCAGGTAAGACGCCTCTGACGTTGTCTGTGGTTCAGGAGTGGCTTAACAAGAGGAATATGACAACTGTAGCCAAATTCCTTGACACGTCTGTGTGTGGTGGCTCTTGATGCCTTGACCCCAGCCTCAGTACATTCCTTGTGAAGTTCACCCAAATTCTTGAATCGATTTTGCTTGACAATCCTCATAAGGCTGCGGTTCTCTCGGTTGTGCATCTTTTTCTTCCACACTTTTTCCTTCCACTCAACTTTCTGTTAACATGCTTGGATACAGCACTCTGTGAACAGCCAGCTTCTTTGACAATGAATGTTTGTGGCTTACCCTCCTTGTGAAGGGTGTCAATTATTGATCTGTCAGATCAGCAGTCTTCCCCATGATTGTGTAGCCTAGTGAACCAAACTGAGAGACCATTTTGAAGGCTCAGGAAACCTTTGCAGGTGTTTTGAGTTGATTAGCTGATTGGCATATCACCATATTCTAATTTTTTGAGATAGTGAATTGGTGGGTTTTTGTTAAATTTGAGCCAAAATCATCACAATTAAAAGAACAAAAGACTTAAACTACTTCAGTCTGTGTGCACTGAATTTATTTAATACACGAGTTTCACAATTTGAGTTGAATTACTGAAATAAATGAACTTTTCCACGACATTCTAATTTATTGAGATGCACCTGTATATACATATAAAATAATGTTGGAAGGGTTAATTTTATACTACCATACATTTTGTTGTCAGGATCCTGTGACCTTTGTCAGTTATGTTTATTGGTTGGAGATGGGAACCTGACATCCATGTTCTGTGTTGAGCACATGGTTCAGGGTTAATTTCCTGTCCGTGTGCTCTGTCTGTCTTTGTTTGTGTTTCTGTGTGAGTGCACGGCTTGGGGTTGTATTTCCTTGCCGTGCGCTCTTCTGTCCATTTTGTGTTTCACGTTCAGAGCATGGCGTCTGGATCCTGACTTCTGTCTAGTTCAGTTTCGGTTCAGACTGTGCTGGAAAACCTCTACATCCGACTTCAACAGTGAATAGCCTGGCCTGCCATCCTTCGTAGTGTTGAGTTTGCGATCTATTGTCCCTGCTAGTGAGGGTTCTAGGATTCTGTCCAAGTCTTGGTCAAGCTCCTGCCACTCTTTGTTGTCACTAATTTTAGGCCAATTCACTCTACCTCTTGCAGGTTAGGTGTCTTGGGTAGCATCAGAAGCATCCCTCATGTGGCTTTGGGTTGGCACAGCTGCTAAGAGATCTTCAGTACTGTGGAGTGCTTCCTGACTGAAGTTCTCCTACGTCTCACCAGGTGTTACCACCGTGCACTGCACCAGGGCCCTCGTTAAAATGGATCCACTACAGATTACAGAATATATACTGTAAAATGCCATTTTTAACGTATTCCACGTGATAAAATGCGTGGATTGACGGTCTCAGATGCGGAGGCAACTGAGATTCGTCCTCTGCCACCCGGATTGAGGCGAGTCACTATGCCACCACGAGGACTTAGAGCGCATTGGGAATCGGGCATTCCAAATTGGGGAGGAAAAGGGGAGAGAAAAAAAATACATTCTCTAAAAAAAAGACTAAATATCTCATACAGTGTTGCTTCTAAAAACAAGATAAAACAAATCAATCTTGTTTTAAGGATTTTTAGATTATTTTATGGAAAAACAATACAAAAATTCTACGATTTTTGCTCTAGTATCAAAGGTCTTACTAGAGAGAAAAAATTATGATCTAATGTGGATTTTCTTGATAAAAAAATATGATCGTGCCTGGTAACAAATGCATGTAAAATAGCTAGAAATATCATTTTAGCTTAGCATAAAGCTAAATGTTCACATGACAATTTACACAAGGTTTATTTCTATTTCTTCTGCTCCAAAGTTACTTCTAACTTACTTCTCTGTCTGCTCGTATGAATGTAACACATCATAAGAAAGAGTTTCACTGTTGTTCAAATGCTCTTTGGATAAATCAAAATACTTTTTGAATGTAACTGTATTCTGATTACCAACGATTTAAACTGTGTCTGTAATGGAATACAGTTACTAATATTTTGTATTTTAAATACTTAATCCTGTTACATGTATTCCATTACTCTCCAACACTGCCAACATTTTATCCCAAACTAGCCCCTGCTGAGTGAATGCTTTATTTAAACCAAATTTTCAGCCATTTCACCTACAACCCTGTTACCAATTCTGCTGTATTTTTTTATTTATTTAAGAAGAACCTTTAACATAGGATTTCTTTTTGACGTGTATTTAATATTTATTTCTAGAAAATACCTTTAAACTGAGTTGCTGAAATGGCAAAGCCCATTTCAAATCATCAAATAGATCATGTAATATTTGTAATCATTAGATTTTTAAAGATGTTTAAGCCCTATTTTTTAAGGAAAGTGCATACAGTAATACTAGTAATGCTAGTAATGCTGTCATGATGCCGAGTTATGACTGTATGTTATAACTGTAGAGGTAATTTTAAGTATATCTATTGGGGTGAATCTCACAAAACCTGTGCAGAACAGTCAGGGTCACATGCATTTCACCACAAAAATAAATAAATAAATAATATTTTGTATCAGTGAATTGAAGTCTATTGTTAGGACCATTAAGATTTGTTTCTATTGTAGCACATTGATTTCCCATACATTCACATTATCATAAAGCAAAAAATCCCATTCTCGTTTACTGTAGTGTATGCTAATTATAATTATATAATTATAATATAATAAAGTAAGAGTGGAATACTGTATACTGTAAAAGTAGAAGTGTAATTTAGAATAATAACAATTACAAACACATTTTTTTACTGCATTTTTTTTAAAAAGTAAAACATCTGGACGCATTAACCCTTAAATGCATGGTAATTTTCCCAAACACTCTCACATATTCGGGTCTTTAGAGACCCGGCACTTATATCTATCAAAAATGGATGTACACAATGCCCAGATTGTGACAATTAAAAAACAATAAAATAAAATATATTTGCATGTTTGATTTTTCATAAATTAAAGAGATAATGCAACAAATCAGGACAAATCCAGAACAGAATTCATTATTTTCACACTGAAATTTCACGAGATACAACTGGCTTTCAAACACATATTGAGCTACACAGAACACATAATCTACACATGTGTAATGTATGTGTAACTTATGTGTAGCATATGTGTATTTTGTATGTGTATCTTATGCACAACTCCAAAAAATGGATGAGGTACAGGGGGTGGAATGAGATCCCGGGTCTCTTAAGGGTTTAGGGGGTTAATAATTTCACAATGCCATAAATCGTAATTATCCTATCATTTTCCGATAGCGTGTGAAGGCATTATCGGAAACAACACAAAGCTAACTGAAATGCTGTCATGATGTTACTATCTCTTGATTGATTGATTAATATCTGTGGGGAAACCCCCCCGAAAACAAATAAAAATCACAATATTCATCACTGTGAATTAAACTCACTGCTGGTTGTTGTCTGCGCTAAGAATGATGCTTTGTTCTTTATGTATGTGAGGTCATCTGGTGAAACAAAGAGAGGCTGCACACAGTTATGAGCTGTATGCACTAGAGGACGCTATTACAGCTGCCTCTATTCTGACTGCTTGCCACCATTTCTGACCAACTTAAAGCAGAAGTGTGTCATTTTCTAGTAACACACTTTTTCCAATCCCATTTTAATGTGCTGGGACAACTACTGTAGAATCATTCATCAGTATGAGGACTTCCTAAAGAGTGTAAACACTGTGGCTCTCTGGGGCACTTTCAAAACATTGCTCTTGTTAAGTGGCCCACCATGTTAAAGGAATAGTTTAATAGACACAGAAATGAAAATTCTCTCATCATTTCCTCACCCTCATGCCATCCCAGATGTGTATGACTTTCTTTCTTCTGCAGAACACAAATGAAGATTTTTAGAAAATATTTCAGCTCTGTATGTTCACAAGTGAAAGGTGAACAGAAAAAAGCACATAAATTCAGCATAAAAGTAATCAATTTGAAAAAAAAAAAAAAAAAAACTACGTAATAACGTAATAACAGGCAACTTCAACTTTTCATTTTGTACATCAGGGATATTCAAATTTGAATGATAATGTTAAATGATATTTAGCCTTTAGTACACATCTTTGGTTTTTTGCCGATGAAGAGGCTTGAGCCTTTCTGATGGTGATATGTGCAAGGTTGGGGAGTAACAGAATACATGTAACGGGATAACGTATTTAAAATACAAAATATAAGTAACTGTATTCCACTACAGTTACAATTGAAATCATTGGTAATTAGAATACAGTTACATTCAAAAAGTATTTAGATTACTGAAGAGATTACTTTGCATTTTATTGTAATTTGTTTCATTTAATATTTAGTCCTTTCAGATGCAGCTTACTTATAGTTATCGGGTTTAATTCCAGAAATAATCTTTTAACCAATACCTTTTTTTGAAATGCATTCTTTGAATATTGTTTTTATAAGAGTTTATTTTTCATATCTCCCTTATTAATCTGTGAGATAGATATGAGGTGTCATAATTAAGTAATGGGACAAATATCATTAAATTAATTCACTTCAGTAAGCAGTTGAGGTGCAGGCTGGGTCATGTCATTGGGGATTGATATTGGTTTTACGATATTAAAACTGCTAGAGTACTACAGACTAAAGATGCAGTTGTGTTTGACTGAAGTCTACAGCCTAATTTAAAGCCTTTCACATTTCAACAGCGTTTTAAGAGCAGTGCAGTGTGAAGCGCGCGTCTATTACGTTCAATTTGAATCCTACTACGACGAAGGCTCATCTTATGTATATTAAATACGTTACGTATGTTGCTCGTTATCCTTCCTGAAGCGTTCAGTTACGTCCTTCATTTAATATTCATGAGCCAAGCCTTCACCACAATAAAACTGGTTACTTACGTAATGTTACTTACGTCGCCTTTTACCCAATCAAGAAGGCTCAGTGGGCGAGTATGACATAATAAGATTAATATTCATTAGGCAAGTCTTCACTGTAGTAGGATTGGTATGTCGCCACCCGAAGGGGCGGAGCTGAAAGTCGCTGATTATTCATGTCGTTAGGAAAGAGTCGAGCGGCAGTTCCTTCGAAGTTACATCGAAACTTCCATAATAATGCAGTGCTCAACATGAGTGGACAGCAGGACGAGAAGAGTGTTGTGTTAACCGCCTACATCAGCAACAGTGAAGCTTTACCGGCCGTCAGCTGTAAGGATCAACCGGGGTTTTCGGGACCGAGGTGAGGGATCGCATGAACGGGACTTTATTTATTACCCAGGGCAATGTGCACTATTTATGGCAACTGTATCCTAGGGATGTGTCTCAAAACCCTGTGAGCTGCCTATCTTGATAGTAGGTTTGGGTATCATAGGTGCATAGGTAATTTTGTCCATCACAGAGGTCTATGGTGCCTCAAAACGCTGCTGTACAGGTAGACAGCTGACTAGGATTTGAGACACAGCCCTAGTGTTTAGTGCAAATGCATGTTTTACTCTTTCTTTCCAGGATGGGTTTCATCTTCTTCAAGCTGGAGATTTTGTTAACCAGTTTAATAAGTTTGGAACCTAACACTGTTGTTGTGTTTACATCCTGTGGTTGTTATTATTAGTGATGTTTGGAGTATTTTTAATATGTGGGTGGTAGGATCTACTTCTGCTTTTGAGAGATCATGTGGAAATAAGCCTGTAGATTGTTTTAAAGTCCAAATATTTGGTGCCACTGCTACTACAGGCTGTGCTGTGTTACAACTTGTGACAGACCGATAAATCTGTCAGGAAAATTTTAACCTACAAGCTTTCAAATTCCAGGCCAAAATTTTAACCACCAGTCTACACTTTCTATATGCTGTATATCACCATATAATTACATTTTCCTGGATTGTAAAAAAAAAAAAAAAAAAAAAAAACACAACACAATTTACATATCATACACATAATTACACACAACACAATATACAAATAATAATATACAATGTACAGTATACAATACACACAATATAGAATACACAGTATACAATAAAAATAGTGTATATAGTATATATCAAATGTACAGTAGGTTGTATTGTGCTGTATTGACATTCAGGCTGTCGGTTGATAGTCAGTTGCAAGTGTGTTGTTAAGAGAGAATATAATTTAAGACAGTCCAGTGTGAGATAATAAGATTAATAAAGTGCAGTGCTGATGTATATGGATAGTGAGAGATCAAGAGTTCAAAAGTCTGATTGCTTGGGGGAAGAAGCCGTCATGTAGTCGGCTGGTGCGGGTCCTGATGCTGCGATACCGCCTGCCTGATGGTAGCAGTGAGAACAGCCCATGGCTCGGGTGGCTGGAGTCTCTTGATGATCCTCCGAGCTTTTTTCACACACCGCCTGGTATATATGTCCTGGAGGGAGGGAAGCTCACCTCTGATGATGTGTCTGGTAGTTCGCACCACCCTTTGCAGGGCTTTTGCAAGGCAGCGGTGTTCACAGAGTTTTTATTCCCTTTAAAGTCTGTGATGATATTAATTCCCTGCCACATGCTTCTAGAGTTGGTGGTGTTAAACTGTCCTTCAATCTTATTCCTGTACTGGCGTTTGGCTGCTCTGATAGTTTTGCGGAGTGCATAACTGGCTTGTTTATGCTCCTCCGCGTTCCCGGAATTAAAAGCGGAGGTCTGCGCATCAAGTGCTGCGCGAACATCGCTATTTATCCATGGCTTCTGGTTGGGATAGATCCGTATTGTTTTGATTGGAACAACATCATCTACGCACTTTCTGATGAAACATGTTACACTGTCAGCGTAAAGCTCGATGTCGTCATCAGAGGCGGACCGGAACATCTCCCAGTCCCCGTGATCAAAACAGTCTTGTAGCATAGAATCTGATTGGTCCGACCAGCACTGGATCGTTCCGAGGGTGGGTGCTTCCTGTTTCAGTTTCTGCCTGTAAGTGGGCAGAAGCAGAATGGAAGAGTGGTCCGATTTACCAAATGGTGGGTAGGGGAGGGATTTGTAGCCATCCCAGAAGGAGAGTAGTAATGGTTCAAAACCCGGTTCCCTCGTGTGTTAAAACTAATATGTTGGTGGTATTGTGGTTCGATTGATTTGAAATTGGCTTTGTTAAAGTCCCCGGTCACAATGAACACGGCCTCATTCCCTCGGTAGCCCGAATGGCCGACACAGAAGCATGAGAAATTTCAGATCAGGAGAGCAGAAAGACTTGATAGAATGTACGTTCCTCTGATCACACCAGGATTTGTTGATCATAAAACATACACCACCTCCTCTGCTTTTACCTGAGAGGTCTTTCACTCTGTCCACTCGGTGCACGGAGAACCCTGCGGGTTCAATAGCTGAATCTGGAACTTCAGCAGACATCCAAGTTTCTGTAAGGCAGATAATGCAGCAGTCCCTCATCTCTCATTGGAAAGAGATCCGCGCTCTCAGCTCGCAGACCATGCTGTCTAGAGACTGAACATTTGCCAGTAGAATACTGGGTAGCAGGGGTCGATTTGCGTGACATCTTACTCTGATGAGAACGCCGGCTCTCCTTCCCCTTTTCCTTCTGCGTTTCTGTGGCCAGGCTGCCCAGACAAAGGGCTCCGCTGCCGTGTCTGTCATAGACAATAAGGCAGACAACATCCAAGACAAAAAAACATAAGAATTGTAAACAAAACAAACAAAAAACTGCAATGTTGTGTCGGAGCTCGCAATGCAGCAGCCATACTCGGTGCCATCTTGAGTCCTACTGATTTGGTACAGTAAAAATATGACATATAGCACCTTTAAGTAATATCATACAAGCAATCGTGCAGTATGGCACTCCTGTGAATCGGTCGCAGGCCGACTGCCGCAGGTCATCTTAGCCGTGCTGATTTAGGGCCATACTGCATCACACTATTGTATAGTGTGATATCGCTTATATACAACACTTCAACGAACAAGTAAACAAAAACAAAAAAATGAGGAAAAACTATGGACTGTCACAAAAAAACGCATTTCTGCATGGAACTACTTTCTTACGTGCTGGATCAGAATCTGCCAGTACTAGTTCAGTGGGTGGCATTGCTTGCGATGTGTCCGTGGAACAGGCTGCCCATGAACATAGACGTACAAATACAGTATGTACGTATATGTCATACGTCTTTGGCTGCTGCATTGTGTCTCGGTGTTACAACGTTTATTCATTAACATAGGCTGTTATAATGTAGTCTGTTACAATAAGTACAAAAGAGGGCATTATCAAAATATAATGCATAATATTTTGTCATTATGTGAAGACTCGCTGGTCAATTCAGTGAAACAATGCTCAGAACGTGCGTCTCTGTTCTTCCTTCAGGTTACCGTAATAAGCTTAGTAAGTGCGCAGCACTGTTTCTGAACCGTGGATCTGCAAACCGTGGTTCCGTGACGCCATAATCATCGTGTTTTTAAAATGCAGTGTTAAGTTAAAAATAGTTTTGTATTTTGCATTCTGTTACATTCATCTGTGCTCCATCTAGATGTTTGAAAGAAAGATTTCATCTTGTGTTTGTGTGTGCGCTTCTCCAGATTGTACATTATATGACAATAAAACCTGTTTAGCAAATGTGTGCAGAGACAGATGTTCAAAACACGGTGGATTAAACTTTCTTCTGATTATTGTAAACCTGTAGAACAAACGTTAGCATTGCAACATCGTTTATCAGTTTGGTTGCTATGAGATGTCTCTGTTGACAATCAAGGTACCACTGAAAATGACAACATAATCAATCTCAAAATTAAAAATAAGGCCCCTCTTTGATTCATAGTGTATAGTTGTCAGGTAGTTGTAAGTCATGTCAAGCATTTTAATTTTCGATCATCGTTTTCATGATCGATCATTGCTGTCACTTCTGAGTACTTGGGTACTCGAGTACTCGTGCCCATCCCTAATGGAGACCAGCTGCATGAACATAGTGGAGAGTACCAAATGACGGAAAACAAAGGGCTGTTTGCTTGGAAAGCAAAGGCATAGCATGTGAAATGTTTGTGTTTCTCTTTCACATGCGAGTGAGTGAAAACGGAATATGATCTGACCCGAGAAAACAAAAGAATAAGTTAACACGAATCACTGCAACTACCTAAACTATATGACAATGCTCAAGCATATGCTATTAATTACATTTTAATAATGTTTTAACACCATAGCCTACCACTAGGTGACAAAAGTTACACAGCAACAATGATACTGCCCCTTTAAAGGAGATCTGATTCTAGACATCTGAAGAAAATTCAAAGCAAGAGTTTGTGATTTAACGTGCAATAGGAGTGACTAGCAGAAAACGAGAAGCATTAGCTGAACTTAATGGAGATAATCAATCACATACACTGAAAGTAGTTGTGCATAATCAACATGCATGCTGATTCCCCGTTACTGGGATATACTCGGGCATACAACGCTTATGTAACCAGATGTTAACAGCATGACTCGGCTGATATGGCTGCAGAACACACAATCTTTCTTACACCTAACGGGAAGATCAGTGTGCAGTGTGCATCGAATACTGTGAAACATTGATGCTGGAATTGAATGAATGACGCAATGCTACTACGAGTCCTCTGCGAGAATTATCGCTTAGGCTTCCATTTCATGTCAAACTTTACTGTCTTATAAAACATAAAAATAGTATTTTGTCGCCACCTGCTGGCTAAGGTCTTTAATGTCACAGGGAAAAATGGAGACATACATCTAGCTCTTTTACATATCTGCACTGCTCTTACACTTTAGTTTAGAAGGCCACAAACATATAAGCGGAGTGACAGAAAGAGTGAAGCGTCTGAGTGCTGATGGTGTGAGACATCAGTATTCATGGAATGTCTCTCGATCAATCAGATTCGAGGACCGGAACTAACTGTTGTATTATATTTAATATCATTGTATTAGATATCATTGTACAGAATTTATTAAGAGTGATCATGTGTAGTTTAAAAAACCCATATGACACATAACTGTTGCCACATTACACATTGTTTTAGCTGTTTTCCCCGTCAGTGGTCTTTAGGATTTTGGGCTGTCTAGCCGTTTGAGATGTTTGAGTTCCTCCATAGTGCTTTAAGGTAAAAACAAACAAAACTTTGAAGAATTCAAATGGGTCACTTAAAGCTGAAGTATGTACATTTTTATGTGTTAAAATACTTTCTCCTATCTCAGTGTAATGTGCAGAGACAACTATAAGTAAGACATTTGTAAGTACATTTTCTTGAAAACTGTAAACACTACACAGTCACACTGACTCGATCAGTGGCGTGAGTTGGGGGCGGAACTGTCTGTTTCTTTGACCAATGGGGGGCATATTCAGAAATCTGTTTTGAAAGCAACGTTTATTTTTGCAATTCCATTTAGTAGCGCTAGTGGCACAGAAGTGACATTAAGCTTTAAGTTTTGTGGTCTGCATCGTGATATCGAGAGAAACCGGATTAAGTAGCACGAGTGATCCCGCTCTGCACTCTCCTGTCTCTGGAGCACAAACGTGAAGCCTGCTGGACTCGCTTGCGTTATCTCTGGATCTCTGGAGCGCAACAATAACGTGAAACACAGCTGTGTGTGATCAGAAGCATATTTAGAACGCGAGATGAGTGACATTGAATTTGCTTCGGCGACCTAAAATATCGCTTGGGCAGCCGCCGAAATATTGTCAGTGCCTGAAAACCCCTGTCTGTGTTTCTTCAGTTGTCTCCTGTCTCACGTGAAGCCCTGCCCACTTATAGATACACGTATAGTATATAGTGATATACACGATATAGTAGGGCTGGGCAGTACACGTGTATCAAAGAAGCAACAAGAAATTATGTAGTTGCTTCAGAAATTGTGCTTTTCATGTTTCATTTGCTTTTAAGACGCTATTAGTTAGGTTTAGGTGTTGGTTTAGGGTAAGGATGTCTGGTTAAAGTTTTAGGTTGGAGAGGTACGTTTTACTCGTTAAAGCCTCCATCTAACATTCACCTTAAAAACCTTGTCCGATTACTACACCATTTGACTTGCTTTTGGCACCCCCGCTGGATATTTCACTGAGAAACTGCAGTGAGTGTAATGAAGCATATCATTTTGTTTAGCAAAAATGTTGCCACAGTCACATAATGTTCATGAGATCAGGTTGAATATTTTTTAGTTTTGGTTATTTTTAGCAAAAGTTCAGCCATCAGTCAGTTCTCTTCATGTTGGCATTGGCCATTGAAAAAGCCATATCCAAGCCAAATGAGTAATGTGCCTGTGCCCTCAGTCTTCAGCCACATTTTGTGCCAAACCATTTAATTCCCCATTTGTGCCACACAAGGATCATCTGGATGTATGGAGTCGGCAGTATCTCAGTGGTGTGAAGCAGGATGCTGCTGTTATTTGTGTTGTCAGATGGAGCAGAGGAGATCTGTGTGAGAGCAAAGGTGTCTCCCACGTTCAGCAGCTGCGAGCTGAACTCCCCCATGAATTCTGCCAGCCGGACTACAGCAGCTCTGGCTGCTTGAAAAAGAGATTTCTCTCTCCCTCTGTGTGTGTGCTCATTGGGGTCTGCCAGCCGGGCTTTGGCTGTTTGCACTGGTATGTGCTTTTTGCTGGTTGTTTGCAGACTGGCCTTCCGTTTAGATTCAGCATGACAGAATTACACAAAAATGGGTCTGAAAAAGACGTTTCTATATTCAGAACTAACAGAAAGACTTTTTATAGAGAACTAAATAAAGAATTAGTCATTACTATGAAGAATACAATGAGAGTGTTGTCAGTTTCAGCCCTTTACAGGGTAACGTAAAAGAAGTGTTCATTCAAAAATGACATTTCTGTTGTCGTTTATTCACACTCATGTCATTTCAAACACTTTCTTTCTTCCGCTAGGCAGAATATTCACACTCTATGGTGATTTATACCAAAGACCTTTTTTATGACAAGTCAGTCCACTTGGCCGCCATCTAAACAAGCGACATAAAAGTACAGCTCCTATCTACTTGAATGAGGAAAGAATGAAATCTCCAAAACGGCTGGTCAAGATTATGATCACAGAACATATTTCAAATCTGCAGTAAAATCTGTCAACAGTAGTATCATAAATTGTACTTCTTTAGCTCAGATAATGCTAAAAACATTATTTGTCAGGCAGGTCCAGCTAATGCACATGCATGTTCACGAGTTGAT
The DNA here is from genome assembly GCF_019703515.2 of Myxocyprinus asiaticus. Lineage (NCBI taxonomy): Eukaryota > Metazoa > Chordata > Actinopteri > Cypriniformes > Catostomidae > Myxocyprinus > Myxocyprinus asiaticus. The sequence continues at coordinate 2,577,155 of NC_059362.1, forward strand.
TGACAGGCTATGTCTCTATCTGAAAGGTTATTGGCTCTTTTACCTTTTAGGCGGGACTTCCTTCTCTACATCCGCAATATTGGTCATTCCAATTTCTCCCATTCATTAGAATACAAGTGCTCCGTTTCGGGCTGAACAGTCTCTGTTTACACTGTTTTATGTTCCATAATGTGAAAAAACAAAAACAAAAAAACAACAACCCTGTAAAAGTGTCATAAAAGTATTCCATTTGACATGTGTACTTTATTCCAAGTCTTCTAAAGTTATAGGAAAATGATAGCTTTGTATGAGGACAGAATTTTCATTTTGGGTCATCTATTCATCATGTCTAGGTTAGTTCATGATTATCTTTCACTCATGAAATCTGTAATGATAAACCGTACAATAACATTGTGTGCGTGCTGTGAGATATGTGGAAGGGTGTGTGTTGCTTTGTGTTTTGAGTGTGTATGTTTGTGTTTGATGGTTTCACCTGTACTGGCATGGCAAACTTTGCTTGACTTACATAATGAATATTTCATTGACAGTGGCCTGTGGGTTTTGTGGTGGTCATTGTGTGAGTGATGCCTGTGATGGGCGTTAGACACTCAGAGGGGTCAGTGCAGACTGAATGTAATTTGTTCGAGTAAAGGCTGGCGAACTGGTGTGAGTGGAACTATTTTAAACTCACTGCATCTTTAAAGACATCTCTTTCACTGGGTTTATGATGTAATACATACAGCAGTGTGCACACAATACAGAATCAACAAATGTTATCATGGCCTGGCTGTTATCGCTTTTCCATTGACACAATACACACATCTTGTGCAGCTTAATGCCTGCTTTGGAAAGTTCACTTGAATTTAATAAAATCTGAGATTATAGCAAAATCTGAGACCAATTTGAAAATCTGGGATTTAAAATCCTATTGAAACCTGAAAAAAAGTAATGTTTTAAGATTTTGAAAAATGTAAACAAAGAAATGTTTTGATCTAATATATATAATATATATTTAATCATATATTTATTTAATCATAGAAAACATTCCCTGTCTGAGGTCTGTTAGGATCACTACTTTATTTTAAGAATGTGAAATGTCAGAATAATAGTAGAGAGAATGATTTATTTCAGCTTTTATTCCTTTCATCACATTCCCAGTGGGTCAGAAGTTTACATACACTTTGTTAGTATTTGGTAGCATTGCCTTTAAATTATTTAACTTGGGTCAAACGTTTTGGATAGCCTTCCACAAGCTTCTCACAATAAGTTGCTGGAATTTTGGCCCATTCCTCCGGACAGAACTGGTGTAACTGAGTCAGGTTTGTAGGCCTCCTTGCTCGCACATGCTTTTTCAGTTCTGCCCACAAATTTTCTCTCGGATTGAGGTCAGGGCTTTGTGATGGCCACACAGTACCTTGACTTTGTTGTCCTTAAGACATTTTGCCACTATTTTGGAGGTATGCTTGGGGTCATTGTCCATTTGGAAGTCCCATTTGCGATTGAGCTTTAACTTCCTGGCTGATGTCTTGAGGTGTTGCTTCAATATATCCACATAATTTTCCTTCCTCATTATGCCATCTATTTTGTGAAGTGCACCAGTCCCTCCTGCAGCAAAGCACCCCCACAACATGATGCTGCCACCCCCATGCTTCACGGTTGGAGTGGTGTTCTTCGGCTTGCAAGCCTCACCCTTTCACCTCCCAACATAACGATGGTCATTATGGCCAAAAGTTAAATTTTTGTTTCATCAGTCCAGAGGACATTTCTCCAAAAAGTATGATCTTTGTCCCTATGTGCACTTGCAAACTGTAGTCTGGCTATTTTATGGTGGTTTTGGAGCAGTGGCTTCCTCCTTGCTGAGCAGCCTTTCAGATTATGTCGATATAGGACTCATTTTATTGTGGATATAGATACTTGTCTACCAAGGTCCTTGGCTGTTGTTATGGGATTGATTTGCACTTTTCGCACCAAACTACATTAATCTCTTGTAGACAGAATGGGTATGTGAGCGGTATGATGGCTGCGTGGTCCATGGTGTTTATACTTGCGTACTATGGTTCGTACAATGTACATGGTACCTTTGGGCATTTAGAAAATTGCTCCCAAGGATGAACCAGACTTGTGGAGGTCCACAATGTTTTTTTCTGAAGTCTTGGCTGATTTCTTTTGATTTTTCCCATAATGTCAAGCAAAGAGTTTGAAGGTAGGTCTTAAAATACATCCACAGGTACACCTCCAATTGACTCCAATTAGCCAATTTGCCTATCAGAAGCTAATTGGCTAATTACCTAAAGGCTTGACATAATTTTCTGGAATCTTCCAAGCTGTTTAAAGGCACAGTTAACTTAGTGTATGTAAACTTCTGACCCACTGGAATTGTGATATTGTCAATTAAAAGTGAAACAATCCATCTGTAAACAATTGTTGGAAAAATTACTCATGTCATGCACAAAGTAGATGTAATAAACAGCTTGCCAAAATTGTAGTTTGTTAATATGAAACCTGTGGAGTGGTTAAAAAATGAGTTTTAAGGACTTCAACCTAAGTGTATGTAAACTCCTGACTTCAACTGTGTGTGTGTGTGTGTGTGTATATATATATATATATATATATATATACAGTTGTGCTCAAATGTTTGCATACCCTGGCAGAAATTGTGAAATTTTGGCATTGATTTTGAAAATATGTCTTTTATTTAAGGATAGTGATCAGATGAAGCCATTTATTATCACATAGTTGTTTGGCTCCTTTTTAAATCATAATGGTAACAGAAATCACCCAAATGGCCCTGATCAAAAGTTTAAATACCCTTGAATGTTTGGCCTTGTTACAGACACACAAGGTGACACACACAGGTTTAAATGGCAATTAAAGGTTAATTTCCCACACCCGTGGCTTTTTAAATTGCAATTAGTGTCTGTGTATAAATAGTCAATGAGTTTGTTAGCACTCACGTGGATGCACTGAGCAGGCTAGATACTGAGCCATGGGGAGCAGAAAAGAACTGTCAAAAGACCTGCGTAACAAGGTAATGGAACTTTATAAAGATGGAAAAGGATATAAAAAGATATCCAAAGCCTTGAAAATGCCAGTCAGTACTGTTCAATCACTTATTAAGAAGTGGAAAATTCGGGGATCTCTTGATACCAAGCCAAGTTCAGGTAGACCAAGAAAGATTTCAGCCACAACTGCCAGAAGAATTGTTCGGGATACAAAGAAAAACCCACAGGTAACCTCAGGAGAAATACAGGCTGCTCTGGAAAATGACGGTGTGGTTGTTTCAAGGAGCACAATATGACGATACTTGAACAAACATGAGCTGCATGGTCGAGTTGCCAGAAAGAAGCCTTTACTGCGCCAATGCCACACAAAAAAACCCCGGTTACAATATGCCTGACAACACCTAGACATGCCTCACAGCTTCTGGCACACTGTAATTTGGAGTGACGAGACCAAAATAGAGCTTTATGGTCACAAACATAAGCACTATGTTTGGAGAGGGCCTATAGTGAAAAGAATACCATCCCCACTGTGAAGCATGGTGGTGGCTCACTGATGTTTTGGGGGTGTGTGAGCTCTAAAGGCACGGGGAATCTTGTGAAAATTGATGGCAAGATGAATGCAGTATGTTATCAGAAAATACTGGCAGACAATTTGCATTCTTCTGCATGAAAGCTGTGCATGGGACACTCTTAGACTTTCCAGCACGACAATGACCCTAAGCACAAGGTCAAGTTGACACTCCAGTGGTTACAGCAGAAAAAGATGAAGGTTCTGGAGTGGCCATCACAGTCTCCTGACCTTAATAGGTCTCAAAAGTGCGGTTCATGCAAGACGACCAAAGACTTTGCATGACCTGGAGGCATTTTGCCAAGACGAACGGGCAGCTATACCACCTGCAAGAATTTGGGGCCTCATAGACAACTATTACAAAAGACTGCACGCTGTCATTGATGCTAAAGGGGGCAATACACAGTATTAAGAACTAAGGGTATGCAGACTTTTGAACAGGGGTCATTTAATTTCTTTCTTTGTTGCCATGTTTTGTTTTATGATTGTGCCATTCTGTTATAACCTACAGTTGAATATGAATCCCATAAGAAATAAAAGAAATGTGTTTTGCCTGCTCACTCATGTTTTCTTTAAAAATGGTACATATTTTACCAATTCTCCAAGGGTATGCAAACTTTTGAGCACAACTGTATACATAAAATAATTATTTAAGATTGTGCACTTTCTTGTATTGATTAAATTGTTATGCTAATAATATAATTTGCAATAATAATAAAAAAGTTATTATAAATTAGATAAATGCAAAATAGAAGCATTTTCACTTGTGGTTTTGGACCTCACTGTACATTTATTTGGATAGCAAAAAAGTACAATTTATAAATACAAATAAATGGAAATATTATGATAAATAAAAATACATTATATACAGTGGCAAGAACAAGTATGTGAACCCTTTGGAATTAGCTGGTTTTCTGCATTAATTGGTCATAAAATGTGATCTCATCTTCATCAAAGTCACAAGTATAGACAAACACAATGTGCTTAAGCTAACAACACACAAACAATTATAATCTTTCATGTCTTTATTGAACACATCCCATTAAACACTCACAGTACTGTGGAAAATGTAAGTGAACCCTTGGATTTAATAACTGGTCGATCCTCCTTTGGCAGCAATAACCTCAACCAACTTTTTCCAGTAGCTGCGGATTAGACCTGCACAACATTCAGAAGGAATTTTGGACCATTCTTCCTTAGAGAACTGCTTCAGCTCAGCCATATTCTCAGGATGTCTGGTGTGAACAGCTCTCTTGAAGTCATTCCACAGCATCTCTATTGGGTTCATGTCTGGGTTCTGTCTGGGCCACCCCAAAAGGTGGATTTTCTTTTTTTGAAGTCATTCTGTAGTTACTTTGATGTTTAGGATCATTGTCCTGCTGCATCACTCAACTTCTATTGAGCTTCAGCTGGCGCACAGCAACCCTGATATTATCCTGTAGGATATCTTGATAATATATGGAATTAATTTTTCCTTCGATGATGGCAAATTTCAGAAGTGCAGCAATGTTTTTGTCGGAAAGCAGCAGCTTCCTTCTTGATGTCCTGCCATGGACACCATGCCTGTTTAATGTTTTCCGTATAGAAGACTCATGAATAGAGATGTTAACCAGTTCCAATGATTCCTTCATGTTTTTAGCTGTCACTCTAGTCTTTTTTTTTGACCTCATTGAGCTTTCTATGGTTTGCACTTCTAGGGAGAGTACCCACAGTACTAAATCATCTCTGTTTATAGACTATTTGTCTAACTGTGGACAGATGAATATCTAAGCTAAGTAATTCAAGATTACTTTGTTACCCTTTCCAGCCTTATGCAAAGCAAAAGTTCTTGTAGTCAAAGTAGCTCTAACCCACACCTCCAATTTTTATGTTATTAGTGAAAACGGATCAAATCAAATCTAAATCAAATCACTTTGTTGTCACACAGCCATATACACAAGTGCAATGGTGTGTGAAATTCTTGGGTGCAGTTCCGATCAACATAGCAGTCGTGACAGTGATGAGACATATACCAATTTACAATAACATCAAATTAACACAACACAATTTAAACATCTGATATACACATAATTACACACAACAATATACAAATAATAACATACACTGTACAGTATACAATACACACTATATAGATACACATTATTCAATAAAAATAAAAAATAAAAATATATAAAAAAGTATATATAGTATATATAGAATGTACAGTATTGTACTGTATTGACATTCAGGCTGTCGGTTGATAGTCAGTTGTTAAGAGAGAATATAATATAGTAATAATATAATTTATAATAGTCCGGTGTGAGATATAAGAGTAAGAGTAATAAAGTGCAGTGCTGATGTATTTTGATCGTGGGAGATCAAGTGTTCAAAAGTCTGATTGCTTGGGGGAAGAAGCTGTCATGGAGTCGGCTGGTGCGGGTCCTGATGCTGCGATACCGCCTGCCTGATGGTAGCAGTGAGAACAGCTCATGGCTCGGGTGGCTGGAGTCTCTGATGATCCTCCGAGCTTTTTTCACACACCGCCTTGTATATATTTCCTGGAGGGAGGGAAGCTCACCTCCGATGATGTGTCTGGCAGTTCGCACCACCCTTTGCAGTGCTTTGCGGTTGTGGGTGGTGCTATTGCCATACCAGGCGGAGATGCAGCCAGTCAGGATGCTCTCTACAGTGCAGGTGTAGAACCGTGTGAGGATGTGGCGGTTCATTCCATACTTCCTCAGCCGTCTCAGGAAGAAGAGGTGCTGATGAGCCTTCTTCACAACGACTTCAGTGTGGATGGACCATGTGAGTTCCTCAGTGATGTGGACACCCAGGAACCCTGAAGCTGCTGACTCTCTCCACTGGTGCTCCATTGATGGTGATGGGACTGTATTCTCTGTCTTTTATTCTGAAGTCCACCACAAGCTCATTGTCTTACTGACGTTGAGGGAGAGGTTGTGCTCCTGACACCAGTGTGTCAGAGTGTGCACCTCCTCTCTGTAGGCTGTTTCATCATTGTCAGTGATCAGACCTACCGCCGTCGTGTCATCAGCAAACTTAATGATGGCATTGGAGCTGTGTGTTGCCACACAGTCATGTGTGTACAAGGAATACAGTAGTGGGCTGAGAACACAGCCCTGCGGGGCTCCAGTGTTGAGGGTCAGTGATGAGGAGATGTTGCTGCCCATTCTAACCACCTGGTGTCTGCTTGACAGGAAGTCCAGGATCCAGCTGCACAGCGAGCTGTTTAAGACCAGAGCCCGGAGTTTCTCATCTAGCTTGGAGGGCACTATGTTGTTGAATGCTGAGCTGTAGTCTACAAACAGCATTCTAACATAAGTGTTCTTTTTTTCCAGGTGGGAGAGAGCAGTGTATATTGTAGATGCAATGGCATCATCAGTGGAGCAGGTGTTGCGGTAAGCAAACTGCAATGGTCTACAGATAGAGGCAGCACAGAGCAGATGTAATCTCTGATTAGTCTCTCAAAGCATTTGCTGATGATGGGAGTCAGAGCAACAGGATGCCAGTCATTTAAGCAAGTGATTTTTGATTGTTTTGGAACAGGCACAATGGTGGATGTTTTAAAGCATGTGGGGACTACAGACAAAGAGAGGGAAAGGTTGAAAATGTCCGTAAAAACACCAGCCAGCTGGTTTGCGCACGCTGTGATGACGCGGCCCGGAATGCCGTCTGGGCCCGCGGCTTTACGGATATTCACCCGTCGGGAGGATCGGGTTACATCCGCTACAGAGACGGAGAGTGAACTAACCTCTGTAGCTTCGGCCGCGAGAGCTCTCTCCGCGAGGGCGGTGTTATTTCCCTCAAAATGAGCATAAAAATTATTTAGCTCATCCGGGAGAGAGGCAGCGGTGTTCATGGCGGAGTTTTTATTCCCTTTAATGTCCGTGATGATGTTAATTCCCTGCCACATGCTTCTAGAGTTGGTGGTGTTAAACTGTCCTTCAATCTTGCTCCTGTACTGGCGTTTTGCGGTTCTGATAGTTTTGCGGAGGGCATAACTGGCTTGTTTATGCTCCTCCGCGTTCCTGGAATTAAAAGCGGAGGTCCGCACATTAAGTGCCGCGCGAACATCGTTATTAATCCATGGTTTCTGATTCGGATAGATCCTTATTGTTCTGGTCGGAACCACGTCCTCCACGCACTTTTTGATGAAACACATTATGCTATCAGCGTAAAGCTCGATGTCGTCATCAGAGGCGGACCGGAACATCTCCCAGTCCGTGTGATCAAAACAGTCTAGAAGCGTAGAATCTGATTGGTCCGACCAGCACTGGATCGTTCTGAGGGTGGGTGCTTCCTGTTTCAGTCTCTGCCTGTAAGCGGGCAGAAGCAGAACGGAAGAGTGATCCGATTTGCCAAATGGTGGGCGGGTGAGGGGTTTGTAGCCATCCCGGAAGGGAGAGTAGCAATGGTCCAAAACCCCGTCCCCTCGTGTGTTGAAACTAATGTGCTGGTGGTATTTTGGCGCGACTGATTTTAAACTGGCTTTATTAAAGTCCCCGGTCACAATGAACACGGCCTCAGGGTGCGCGGTTTCCTGCTCTCTTATACTCCCATACAGTTCCTTGAGTGCCCGGTCTGTGTCGGCTTGTGGCTGGATGTACACAGCAGTGATAATGACCGCTGTGAACTCCCTCGGTAGCCAGAATGGTCGACACAGAAGCATGAGAAATTCCAGATCAGGAGAGCAGAAAGACTTGATAGAATGTACATTCCTCTGATCACACCAGGATTTGTTGATCATAAAACATACACCACCTCCTCTGCTTTTACCGGAGAGGTCTTTCGCTCTGTCCACTCGGTGCACGGAGAACCCCGAGGGTTCAATGGCTGAGTCTGGAATCTCCGCAGACATCCAAGTTTCCGTAAGGCAGATAATGCAGCAGTCCCTTGTATCTCGTTGGAAAGAGATCTGCGCTTTCAGCTCTTAGAGCTTGTTATCCAGAGACTGAACATTTGCCAGTAGAATAGTGGGTAGCGGGGGTTGATTTGCGCAGCGTCTTACTCTGATGAGAACTCTGTTCCCCTTTTCCTTTTGCGTTTCCGCGGCCGTGCTGCCCAGACAAAGGGCTCCGCTTGCATGTGTGTAAACAGCGGGTCGGCATTGAGAAATTTGAAGTCCGGTTTACGGTGTGAAATTGCTGAACCAATGTCCAAAAGTGTTTGTCTATCGTAGACAATAAGGCAGACAACATCCAAGACAAAAAACATAAGAATTGTGAACAAAACAAACAAAACACTACTATGTTGTGTCGGAGCTCGCAACGCAACAGCCATACTCGGCGCCATCTTGAGTCAAACCACGATTGTGTTTGTTCATTATTGTAACTTAGATGAAGATCAAAAGTAGGCAGGGCATAGTCCTCCACTTAATGTTCTGAGCATGCTGAGACTTGTAAACATTTAGCCAGCTATGAAAGATAGTTTAACATAGTTTATCAGCCTAACCATGTTTGGGCATTTGATGTGGAGATCTGAAAAACTTAATCGAACACCTAACATACACTGTTCTGTTGTCCATTGATTTAGAGTACATAAAGTAAAACACCTATCTTGAAGAAGAAGTTCACACAAAAATTTAAATTCAGCATCATTTACTCACCGTTATGTCGTTCCAAACCTGTATGACTTTCTTGCTTTCATGGAACACAAAAGCAGGTGTTAGGCAGAATGTTCATGCTGCTCTTTTCCATACAAAGAAAGATTATAGCCTAGATTATGTGCCCTACACTATTACTATACTAAATATAGCTAAATATACAGTATGAAATATACAGTATATGTCATATGATGTGAAATTAATTGCAAATCTTCTTTCTTTAAACTGATTTAAAGTGTTTAACTTAAAAAAAAAAACAACAACTTTAATTTTAAAAGTGTTTGTCATTTTTATGTAAGTACATGCTTTCAGTTGTTTAGAAACAACACGACCTCTCACTGTTTCCAAGCAGCCTCATTCCATGAGTATATTTTTGATTGTCATAGCAACAGCCCACATACTGGTTCTGACCCCTTTCCTCGACTCTGTTAAATCTTCTGTACAGCTTTAGCTTGCCTCATTTTTCACATCATACCGTCTACTCTAGTGTACTAACTGCAATGGGAAAATACAGTAAGACCCTATGTTAGTGCTTTTGTCTGTACTGCTAGTGTTCCTCTTTTGTTTATGTAAAATGACTCAGCCGCTTACAGAGAGAAATATGTACATACTTGACCCTTTCTCTCTGTTTCTCTATCTACTCCTGAGGGCAAGTGTTTTGGTCATTTGTAATGCTGTCAGATGTGCTGTGTGACCTTTAGCATGTAGAGTTGTCTGAGGAAAGAGCTCACTGCCCCACTCCACAAACGCTCGGTTAATAGCTAAACCATGAAAGGGTCGTCGTCAGCATTTATGACAGAGGAAAGGTTGTTGGTGTAACAGGCAAAAAAAAAAAATAAATAAATACTCTTATTTTTATTTCAGTTGCTCTTTCTTAGAATTTATTTGCGGCACCTCTTTACAAATGGCTCCATTAACTACCTTCATTAGACAGTTTGCAATTGCAAATTGGATTGTTTTGAACCTCAAAGTCAAGAAATTTGATTTAAAAAAAAAAAAAAGTCAATGTTTGATTTGCTCTGGAACCATCTGGATCAGAATCAGGAACACTATACAACTGCTGTGTTCCCATACACTAAAAAAAATTAAAGGATTTTTGCTGCTTGTTCAATTTACTTAATTAAAATGAACTAAAGCAACACAATTCTAGAACATTTTTCCTTGCATTCTACCCATTTAAATCTGTAAAATGGATGTTTACTTAATCCATTTGAGTTGGGACTACATAAATACTTTATGTGCTGTTATAGTTGCATTGAGAGTAAATGTTAAAATTAAGCGTTATAGTATTTTAAGTGGTTTTGTGCAATATGAATGTAAAGGGGAATACTTATGTAAGAAATAATTGACGACGCACTGTTGCATTATTGAAAAATAATGCACACCCCGAGGTAGTAATGCAGTCACAATGCGCAGCCGAAGTAAATTTTTCTGCTTATACCATGGTTACCACACCTTAAGACATCGTTCAGGGTTTTATATCAAGACATTTTCTGTTTTTTGTCGCTAAAATGCTCTTGTGAGTGGAATTTCTTTTTACAGCCAGAGCATTCGTTGCTAGGTTGAAAACATCAACTGAAAATTAGCAATGGAGGATTGCGACACTTGCGCTGCTTTACTGGAGCACTTGCTGAAGTAACAAGGTAGTGCGTTTGTGTGTGTGAGCGAGTGAAAGAAACGGAGAGTAGGGCTGTCAGTTGGGCAGAGAAACTACATTTGAATATTTACCTTAAATATTTTCAAAATTCGAATTAAAGTCAAATTTTAAAGTACGCTGATTTTTTTTTGTTTTTTTTTTGTGGATTTTCTCCCCTTTTTCTCCCAGTTTGGAATGCCCAATTCCCAATATGCTTTTAAGTCCTCGTGGTCGTGTAGTGATTTTTGAGGTACATTAACCTAGTTTCTATCCACTTTTCGTGCTATTTTGTTATCAACAAAGTGAAAATGCGTAAAATTTTTTTTGGGAAATTAGCCGTCTTCTGCCTGTTTCCATTCAAATGACCTTTTATCGATAAAAATGGTGTGCGTTATGATGTAATGCCTAAACACTTTGTCGCATATGTTTTGGTTTATCGCAAATTGTTTCCATACAGAAATGTGTGGATATCGCTAAATGTGTACCTTTCGCCTCCCAGATGTGCCTAATTTTTTTCCTCTGAAGTTTTGGTAAAATGGGGAGAGTATTGAGACAATTCATTGAAATTAGACAGCTTACTGTCATTTTAATTTCACAAATAAATGCAATCAGAAGACGGAATTGCAATCAAAAGGGAGCTGTTGCCCTTGTGATATTGGTCCTGATGCTGCGCCTATCATGGGTTGCCACCGGTTCCGACACGAAAGCGAATCGCCATGGCCCTGTTCAAGCTGGAAACCTGCACCAAGTAGTGGAGGAAACTTTCAGTCTTAGTATAAGGACCATCCTTCGATGAGTATATACTGTGTGCACAACTATTAAAGAAACATTGATGCAGTGTAATATCATGGTTTACGTATGATACATTCCTAATTTTCAACAGGCTATTTTTAACAATCATCTAATCTAAAGCATCACCATCACAACTGCATTAAGTCCTGCATATTTGTCCAGCAACTTCAAAGTAAAAGCGCTTCACGTGTGCTATAAGTAAATGTCTAATTCACTGTGCACTGTATGTACAATTGGTTTGATTTTGTATTTTTTTAGAAAATGCGGACTACATGGTTGCTGGACTACTGTGTGTACTGTTATTTCCTTCTTCCTAATATATTAACAATTTCTGTGCAAATAAATTACTAAAATTTGATGACTAAACAGAAATCTGAAGAAACTGCTATCTACCATTTAAAATACAATATTATTTTTATTTATTTAAAGTTTTGAGTGATATTGAGGAAATATAGTGCTAATTAAGAGTTTATTCATTTTTTAGCAATTTTATGTTTGTTATTTACTACATTAAATTGTGTTATATATCGGCATCGGCCATTCAAAAATCCATATATATATATACAGTTGTGCTCAAAAGTTTGCATACCCTTGGAGAATTGGTAATATATGTATCATTTTTAAAGAAAACATGAGTGAGCCAGCAAAACACATTTCTTTTTATTTCTTATGGGATTCATATTCAACTGTAGGTTATAACAGAATGGCACAATCATAAAACAAAACATGGCAACAAAGAAAAAAATGAATTTTCTGATAACATACTGCATTCATCTTGCCATCAATTTTCACAAGATTCCCCGTGCCTTTAGAGCTCACACACCCCCAAAACATCAGTGAGCCACCACCATGCTTCACAGTGGGGATGGTATTCTTTTCACTATAGGCCTTGTTGACCCCTCTCCAAACATAGCACTTATGTTTGTGACCATAAAGCTCTATTTTGGTCTCGTCACTCCAAATTACAGTGTGCCAGAAGCTGTGAGGCGTGTCAAGGTGTTGTTGGGTATATTGTAAACGGGCTTTTTTGTGGCATTGGCGCAGTAAAGGCTTCTTTCTGGCAACTCGACCATGCAGCTCATGTTTGTTCAAGTATCGTCATATTGTGTTCCTTGAAACAACCACACCGTCATTTTCTAGAGCAGCCTGTATTTCTCCTGAGGTTACCTGTGGGTTTTTCTTTGTATCCCGAACAATTCTTCTGGCAGTTGTGGCTGAAATCTTTCTTGGTCTACCTGATCTTGGCTTGGTATCAAGAGATCCCCGAATTTTCCACTTCTTAATAAGTGATTGAACAGTACTGACTGGCATTTTCAAGGCTTTGGATATCTTTTTAAATCCTTTTCCATCTTTATAAAGTTCCATTACCTTGTTACGCAGGTCTTTTGACAGATCTTTTCTGCTCCCCATGGCTCAGTATCTAGCCTGCTCAGTGCATCCACGTGAGAGATAACAAACTCATTGACAATTTATACACAGACACTAATTGCAATTTAAAAAGCCACAGGTGTGGGAAATTAACCTTTAATTGCCATTTAAACCTGTGTGTGTCACCTTGTGTGTCTGTAACAAGGCCAAACATTCAAGGGTATGTAAACTTTTGATCAGGGCCATTTGGGTGATTTCTGTTTCATTATGATTTAAAAAGGAGCCAAACAACTATGTGATAATAAATGGCTTCATATGATCACTATCCTTAAATAAAAGACAGTTTTTTTGCATGATCAGTCATATTTTCAAAATCAATGCCAAAATTTCACAATTTCTGCCAGGGTATGCAAACTTTTGAGCACAACTGTATATATATATATATATATATATATATATATATTTGACATTCAATACATCACTATCTGGATACAGATTTAAAAAAAACCTGTTGCCTTTCAAAACAAGGATTTTAATATTATGGTGTGTGAGATGTTGTTTGATCATTTATATGTGTGAGTGAAAGGGGTGAAAGGGGTAGAGATGGTCTGTTTTTTTTTAGTTGGTTTTTAACTATAAATTATAAATCATTCTCATTACCGCAACTTACAAAATCAAAAAATCAAATCCCTTTATTGTCACTCAACCATATACATGAGTGCAACAGTGGGTGAAAGTTCCAAGCAACACAGCAGTATGACAATTACAATAAACATCTGATTTACACATCACACATTTTACACATCTGTTACACAACACAATATACATTATACACCTAATAATATACAATATACAGTATTCACAAAATAAGAAGACTGTATACAATAAAAATACACTGTGGGGGAGCTCTCTCCATGAGGGCGGTGTTGTTTCCCTCGAAACATAAAGTATTATGCTCATCCGGTAGAGAGGCAGCGGTGTTCACGGCGGAGTTTTTATTCCCTTTGAAGTCTGTGATGATATTAATTCCCTGCCACATGCTTCTAGAGTCGGTGGTGTTGAACTGTCCTTCAATCTTGCCCCTGTAATGGCGTTTGGCTGCTCTGATAGTTTTGCGGAGGGCATAACTGGCTTGTTTACGGAATTAAAAGCGGAGGTCCGTGCATTAATTGCCGCACGAACATCGCTATTAATCCACGGTTTCTGATTAGGGTAGATCTGTATTGTTTTGGTCAGCACTACATCATCTATGCACTCCCTGATGAAACATGTTATGGTATCAGCGTAGACTTCGATGTCGTCATCAAAGGCGGACCGGAACATCTCCCAGGCCGCGTGATCAAAACAGTCTTGTAGCATAGAATCTGATTGGTCCAACCAGCACTGGATCATTCTGAGGGTGGGTGCTTCCTGTTTCAGTTTCTGCCTGTAAGCGGGCAGAAGCAGAATGGAAGAGTGGTCCAATTTGCCAAATGGTGGGCGGGGGAGGGATTTGTAGCCATCCCGGAAGGGAGAGTAGCAATGGTCCAAAACCCGGTTCCCTCGTGTGTTGAAACTGATGTGTTGGTAGTATTTCAGTGCTACTGACTTGAAGTTGTCTTTGTTAAAGTCCCCGGTCACAATGAACGCGGCCTCAGGGTGCACGGTTTCCTGCTCACTTATACTCCCATACAGTTCCTTGAGTGCCCGGTCTGTGTCGGCTTGTGGTGGGATGTACACAGCAGTGATAATGACCACTGTGAATTCCCTCGGTAGCCAGAATGGCTGACACAGAAGCATGAGAAATTCCAGATCAGGAGAGCAGAAAGACTTGATAGAATGTACATTCCTCTGATCACACCAGGATTTGTTGATCATAAAATATACACCACCACCTCTGCTTTTACCTGAGAGGTCTTTCGCTCTTACCTATCATTACTGAAACATGTTGCTATACCTTAAGAACATTTAATGCACAAGAAACTTTTAAAAATGATTAAATGCCAAATCTGATCATTTATCCTTAGATCAACCATTAGACATTAAAAAATATTTGGATCATTCTGAAAAAATATGAAAAAACAATGTGCAAATTTGGTTGGTGTGTTTCGGTAATGAGATAAACTTTATTTTTTTATTACAAATTTGGTGAGTAATGATGAATTTTTTTTAGAGCCTCCAGCCCCCACTAAATGTTTACATGTACAGTTCAAATAAATGCTAATTATTTTTCAAAATAATTTTTTTGGACATGCTTCAGAAAATGCTTTCCAAAATGTGGAAAAATGTGAAATGTCTTGATTATACTGATTCCAATTATTTCAGACATCCCTTTTCATGTTCCAAAAGAAAAAACAAAATTAACTTGTTTTATGAATGAAACCAATATTTTGTGAGGGGTAGTTTATTGGTAAAAGCCCTGTTGTCGGTTGCAAGTTTAGAAAACGCTTAGTTACAAAAACCTAACAAATATAAGGATCCAAGCCTGGTATGAGCCAAAACTCAACTTGACAACTTCAAGTAGCTCTCATGTCCAGTAACAGTGCAGTATGCTGAGGTTTGAGCATTTATTTATACCTCCTGTTGGAACTGGTTCATGTAAAGAGGAAACAAACAAGTCCGTCTAAACCCTCTGAGAGCTCTGGATCTCCTGCCCCAGACAAACAGTCGGCCCCTCCTGCATGCACAGACTCACAATAGCATCTTTATTCTTATACAAAAGAGACTCATTTTTCAGACTTCCTGACTTTATCCCTTCACCAGCTGTGTCGTGCATCAAGTTCAAAGAAAAGGCTCAATATTATGCACTTTTGTTACATTTAATTTTCCCCCTGAAGTCCACTTATAAAGTTAATCAAGGTTTCATGCACCAAAAACGGCCATCATTTAGTTTTTCATGACCATTTTCCACCCTCTCTCGCTGACAATTACAATTAGACAGGGTGTTTTTGTAAGTGTACCTTAAAAGATTATATCTGATAATACCTGACCATCTCGTCAAGCTAGGCTTTGATGACCACAGCATTAAACTATGTAGATTGAAAATGAAGAAAATTAAACAAGACTACAAATTCTTTATTTATATGGTCAGTGGAAATGATCATTACAATCACAAAGGCCCTTCAGAAAGACTCGTGAAAATGTCCATCATTAGAATTAGATTCTGTCAAATGCTGATGGTTCATCACTGTTGTTCTGAATGATCTGGGTGACCCCATGACCAGCAGCACATAGAAAAGTGCTAATTTTAGTGGCCTGCAATGACCTGTGTGTCTATATAAGATGTCAACCTAGTTGATGCGGCATTGTGTTTTTCTGCCTGAACTGCACCAGTGGTATTTGATAGCTGACTGAACAGAAAGCTCTGTTGAATGATGGTTTGGAACATTATTGCTGAACCGCTTGAATAAAGCAAGTACACTTTACCAGCAGTATTGTTCCCATTTATTTTCTTCATAGGGTTTTCAAAAAATCATCAGTAAAGAGTTGTAATCCTTGAACCAAAACAATTAGCTCCGAGATTAATCACAACAACATAAACTTTGATTTGTTTACAAGCTTCATGGGATTGGGCGGTCACTGCTGAGCTCTTTTGGCATGGTTCCCATTTTCATGGTAACACTGACTTTCTGATTGGTGGATCTCACTTCAGGATTATGGGTAGTGTAGTTCTTCAACATGAATTCAGCAATTAAACACGTTTAATTAAGAAAACAAAGTTGAAATCACACTTCTGAACAATCTGAGAGCTATGAAGCCACTTAAAAGACAAAGAAGGAATTTATTTTCTGAAATTGTTTTACGTTCCCCTCGCAAAAAGTTTGGCATTTGCTCACAATAATTTGCATTCCCTTGCAATATGTTTTGCGTTACCTTTGCAGTATATTAACTATGGTTTTCAGGGCTCCAGACTGCGACTAAAATGGTCGCAAATGCGACCAAAAATAATTGATTGCGACAATTATTTAAAATTTAGTCGCCATTGGCGACAGTCGTGTTGTGTACGTTCATATGCGGTTTCATCAGATTTCATCTTGTGAGTTATTGAATACATCTTTAGACCATGCAAGTGTGTCTCGAGCCGCTTTTCACCCTTTCTGTTGTGAAGACGAGCTTGCTGCACCACACACAACAAACCCAGCACGAGAGAGTCATGAACAAATGACTCTTTTGAACCGGGTCTTTTTCATGAATCACCCGAAAAGAACTGAGGGATTGAACTCAGGAGGTCAGGTTAGCAGTTTGAATCAGATTCAGATTCACTTTCTCAGCGAATCATCTATCAGTGAGCTCACAACTGGGAGCGCAGACATTTCAAAATAAGAGTCCCATGTGTATTTCGGGTGTCTTTATAATTAAAAGTCCCGCACCACTTACAGGTATGTGTGTGTATATATATATATATATATACAAACTGAGAGAGGGGGCTTCTTCATATATATTCATGCAATATAGTATATTGTAATTTTTTTTAGATTTTGCTTTATGATTTTAATCAAATTTTAGCTTTTTAAAAATGTACAAATTTCACATTTCACATTCTATCAATTTATATGTCATGAAATCACATTTTTAATAATGATACAAGCTGTTGTCACTGTTTGAAATTTCGTACACATTTTTAACAAAACAATTCACAAGGTAGGAACCTAATAATGAAAATTAGGGGTCACGATTGTGAAATTTGACTGACAATTAATTGTCAAACAAATAATTGCAATTATGACGATTAATTGCCTGTTTTAGGGCTATGATGATTAATTGTCTGTTTTAGGTGTTTCACGAATATGACGATTAATTATCATACAAACTCACTATGTGAACTTCATGCACACAACAAAGTCTTTTATACAAATTTAGCTTGGGTCATATAATTAAATAAGGGTATATGATTTCCTTTTCAGGCTTCAAAAACTTGTGAATGACAAATATAAAAGTATAAAATTTAAAATAATAAAAATAATATTTTAATTATAAAAATATGTCTAAATAACGTCCTGGTTACTTTCGTAACCTCCGTTCCCTGATGGAGGGAATGAGACGTTGTGTCGATGTAGTGACACTAGGGGTCACTCTTGGGAGCCCCAAACACCACTGCTTTTTGAAAAAAGGCCAATGGGAATTGGCAAGTGGAATTTGCATGCCACTCCTCCGGACATACGGGTATAAAAGGAGCTGGTATGCAACCACTCATTCAGGTTTTGTGCTGAGGAGCCGAGAAAAGGTCCCGGCCATTTCAGCGGGTAGTTCAGTGTTGTGGAAAGAGGGACACAACATCTCATTCCCTCCATCAGGGAGGGGCATCTGCTTGCAGTTTTACCAACTGATCCTTAAAAGGGGTCGTGGGAACCTTGGGCACATAGCCCGGTCGGGGTCTCAGGATCACGTGAGAGTAACCCGGACTGAACTCCAGGCACAATTCGCTGACAGGGAACGCCTGCAGGTCCCCTACCTCTTGATGGAAGTGAGCACAGTCAGGAGGGCAGTCTTCAAAGAGAGTGCCTTAAGCTCAACTGACTCCAGGGGCTCAAAGGGAGCTCCCCGTAGTCCCCGAAGGACTACAGAGAGGTCCCATGAGGGGATCAGGCGCGGTCTGGGGGGATTCAACCTCCTAGCGCCTCTCAGGAACCTGATGATCAAGTCGTGCTTCCCCAAATACTTACCATCCACTGCATCATGATGTGCCGAAATGGTGGCTACATATACCTTCAAGGTGGAGGGGACAGCCGCCCCTCCAGCCTCTCCTGCAGGAAGGAAAGCACCGATTCGACTGCGCATCTCTGGGGGTCTTCGCATCGGGAAGAACACCACTTAGCGTACAGACGCCACTTCAAGGCATACAGGCGCCTCGTAGCGGGAGCCCTAGTCTGAGCGATCATGTCTACTACCGCGGGTGGTAGGCCACTTAGATCTTCCACGTCCCATCCAAGGGCCAGATGTGGAGATTCCAGAGGTCTGGTCACGGGTGCCAGATGGTACCCCGTCCCTGAGAAAGAAGGTACTTCCTCAGGGGAATTTGCCAGGGGGGCTGTCGCGAGGCGTGTGAGGTCCGAGAACCACGTCTGGGTGGGCCAGTAGGGTGCTACTAGGACGACCTGCTCCTCATCCTCCCTGACCTTGCACTTGTCTGTGCAAGTAGGCTCACTGGGGGAAACACATATTTGCGTCATCCCGGGAGCCAGCTGTGTGCCAGCGCATCTATACCGAGGGGTGCCTCGGTCAGGGCGTACCAAAGTGGGCAGTGGGAGGATTCTGGGAAGCAAACAGGTCTACCTGTGCCTGACCGAATCGACTCCAAATCAGCTGGACCACCTGGGGGTGGAGTCTCCACTCTCCCCTGAGCGTAACCTGTCATGACAGCGCGTCCGCCGCGGTGTTGAGGTCGCCCGGAATGTGAGTGGCTCGCAGTGACTTGAGGTGCTGCTGGCTCCAGAGGAGGAGGTGGCGGGTGAGTTGTGACATGCAACGGGAGCGTAGACCACCTTGACAGTTGATGTACGCTACCGTCGCCGTATAGTCTGTCCAGACTAACACATGCTTGCCCTGGATCAACGGCCAGAACCTTCGCAGAGCGAGCAGTACTGCCAACAACTCGAGGCAGTTGATGTGCAAAAGCAGCCGCAGGCCAGTTCAGGAGCCGGCGGCTGTGTGCCTGTTGCATACGGCGCCCCAGCCCATCTCGGAGGCGTCCGTCATAACCATGACGCGCCTGGAGACCTACTCTAGGGGAACCCCTGCCTGTAGAAATGCAAGGTCGGTCCAAGGGCTGAAGAGGCGGCGACAGATCGGCGTGACGACCACGCGATGTGTCCCGCGGTGCCATGCCCATCTCGGGACTCGAGTCTGAAGCCAGTGCTGAAGCGGTCTCATATGCATCAACCCGAGCGGTGTGGCCACTGTTGAGGATGCCATATGCCCCAGGAGCCTCTGAAAAAGTTTCAGTGGAACTGCTGTCCTCCGTCTGAACACCTTCAGACAGTTCAGCACAGACTGTGCACACTCGTTCGTGAGGCACGCCGTCATCGAGACTGAGTCCAACTCCAAGCGGAGAAAAGAGATGCTCTGGGCCGAGGAGAGCTTGCTCTTTTCCCAGTTGACCCGAAGCCGCAGTCGGTTGAGGTGCATGAGCACCAGGTCCCTGTGCACACACAACACATTCTGAGAGTGAGCTAGGATTAGCCAGTCATCTAAATAATTGAGGATGCGGACGCCCACTTCCCTAAGCGGGGCAAGGGCTGCCTCTGCGACCTTCGTGAAGACGCAAGGGGACAAGGCATCTTTAAAAAGATGTTCTATGTGTGCTGCTCTTTTAGAGTTGAAAATATACTCTTTTAGAATATACTCTTTTCTTTTGTTCTGCTGAAGCGCCCAGAGGCGTTCTCTGCACTCCACGGGTGCAGAGGGGGAGAAGCCACTGAAATGCGCCGTAAATCCAGCAGTTTGAGGTGAACGGTAGAGAGAAATTTAATTCAGTACACCGAATGCAACTGCTCTGCTCCGAAGAGAAAATCTGAATGAGTGGTTGCATACCAGCTCCTTTTATACCCGTATGTCCGTGGGAGTGGCATGCAATTTCCACTCGTCAATTCCCATGTGCCTCAATCTCTGTCCAGGCGATAAAGCCTCTGTGAACTCTAATGAACTGTATGGACTGTGCAACCGTTTTTCTTTCCTATCAGGAATACATGGATGGCGTAACCCACAGGTTACTGTGAACCGACAAGAACTGTTCGGCCCTTCAGTTGCTCTAAAGATGCTGGACAACAACCAACTCTTCAGACCAAAGGGAGGAATGTTGGGCCTCATGTATTCAGATAGAAGACAAAGGCAGGCCTAACACAGTCGTAAAAACCTAACTCAAGCCCCCACATTCCAAGTCGTAAATTATACTGATTAAAATCGCACCAAAATCAAACAAAGGGAGTCCAAAACAGACTACATATCCCATGAAGCCCACTAAAGGATCGTACTCTCAACTCCTATTGGATGAGGCACACAACAGAATGCACCTCAAACCATGACATCATCAGGAGTTGAAATACCTCTGAAATGCTTCCGGGATTTGCTTCCAGCAACTTTGTTTGCAGTGTGTAGACGCAGCTCATCGCTGCTCTCATGTGCAACCTCGTGGCACAAGGAAGTAACGTCTGACTTGAAACTGTGGCCATACAATCTCCATCTTGCTGGATGAGTTGAGATTACTCTGTGTTCAACCGAACACTCTAACGGATCCGAAGGAGACCGCTGAGCAATCCACATTTTCATCCGTTTGCCTGCAGAAGTGAAGAGATTAAAGTTTTCTCTTCCATCTTCAATCAAGTTGACATTTCTGAGTTCTCCGCCAGCCCGCCGAGAATCAACAGCCGTACCGCCCACCGACAGAGCGAGGAAACGGCCTCCCGTCATCACCCGAGCCTCAAGGAACCGGGTCGGAGTTAAAGGACGAAGGAAAACACATTCTACCTGTGTCCTCATGCGAGTCAAGTAAGAGGTATACGTCTGGGCAGAGATAGAATATTATAGTGTGTTATTCTATTGTTTCAAGGTTTTTGCTTGTACAGTTTACGGACCGCCATGTCCGATTATTATTACTCAGGGTATTAATTATCACGAATTTGTTTTGCTGTATTGTGGTCCAACCAAATTGGACTGTTGTGCATTTTCGCCATCGCGGGTGAAACCAGCAAACTGAGTTATCATTAAAGAATCAAAGAATGTGGGACTTTTACGAGCCGTCCACTGCGTCTCTGAGTGGTAAACTAACAGCTGCTTTCTCTCCCACGATCGCGAAATCGGCTTTAGGGCCGTCACTTAATTCTCTCTCTCTCGTACTAACCACACACACACACACACACACACACACACACACGCACGCACGCGACCCCTCACAAACATTCTGGCACACATTTTTGGCTCTTAGATAGCTTAATGCTAAAGCCCAGCTTTGTCCCTAAGCTATCGTACAAGCGAATACATGCAGTAACTGGTAGACGCCATTGACTGGTTTCTCTCCACCCACATTTGCGGTCATATTCCCTGGCCGGAAGTCTCACGTGACATACTCTCCACGAGAGTCACGTCCGCCATTTTGTGCACGTCCCTCCTTACACACACACACACTGTCACACACACACCTTATGTGTTATAGGATTATTTTGATTTCCATATCTAATCATATCACTGTTTAGTTTGTAGTTGTAAGTCGGAAGTTTATTGACTGCATTGTATTAATTATTAATTGATATTACTGCATAAATAAACTTTGTTTATATTACAAAGAGAAGTGTTTTGGTTTGTTTTGCATACACCTGTGTCATGCTGACGGGATGTCAGTGCTCGGATTCAAACCTTCATTCATTGTTTTTTTCCCAAAAATCGATATTCTTCGGATGTCGATTTTCCTAAGAAAACAATCTAATATTGAGACTGTTATACTATCTGGTTATTAGTCCCTGATTCCAGGGTGGTGCCCCGTCAATGTTAATCCTTATTAATATTCTATTGATTTTTGATAATTGATAATTATCTTTGATGATTGTTGAATTTGAATGATCAATAAGCTAGTGTTAATTTTAATTAATGTTTCATCGATGTTAACCATTAACGATTATCTTTGATAACTGTTGATTTAAAGGATTAAAAAAAGCTAACATTGATTCTCATCAATGTTCTATTGATTTTAATAATTAATAATTATCTTTGATAATTATTAATTATTGCTAATAACCAAACTTGCTCCTAAACGTAGCACACTACATTTACTGGAGCCCCATATGAGGTTTTAATGAGTTAGATTCAATTAATTAATTTAAATATTAATTAATAACTAAAGAAATAATTATTAATTATTTCTGATAGTAACACTGATCTAAACAACCAGTAAAGCCCTACAGCGTTCACAAAATTAGTACGTTTATACCTTGTTTATATTTTCGTGGGAGATTGGCGCAAGCCTCTGTAGACAGCATGCACATCAGAGTGCTTTAGAAGTGGTTCATCTTCACACGCTCTTAAGAGAGCTGCTCTTGTGACGTCCACGGTGCGGTTCCCTGAGATGCTCGGAGTTCAGCTGAATGAGACCCAAGTGCTTTTTCCTGCGCGCTCATGAGACAACATGCAGGGAAAGACGAGGCTGAATCCAGCTTCTTAATCAACTGCTTTTTATTCAGTAAAAGGGCCTCAGTGCTTTGACACTACACAACTCTATCACTGGCGAGTGAAATGTTAATATTTACTTGCCAGTGGCTAATAACAGACGTTTTTTGGTCGCATAGTGCAAAATTTACTCGCATATGCGAGTGATTTACTCGCAATGTAGAGGGCTGATATGAAATCCAGCTTTTGACTCTTAGGACAATTGAGGGACTTGTACACAACTATTACACAAGGTGCAAACATTTATTGATGCTCAAGAAGGCAACACACTACTATATGCATACTATACTTCATGTAATTATCTACTTATGTAGATTCTGAAGGGCAGTACTAAATAAAAAAACTTTTTTATCTCTTGTATAAATTCTGAAAGGGGTGTGAAAACGTACGTATCTTCTCAACTATATATACTTTTTATTAAACCTCCGATTAATGGATTATATTATCTTCCTTCTGCTTTCTATCTTGTTTCTGAACAACAGTCTAAATCGAGCAATTACATGATTTGGCAACTAAAAGCAGCCATTTGGCTCCTTAATATTTCAGTTAAGGAGCCAATGGCTCCTAAGTCATTTTTTTTGGTCTGGAGCCCTGTGTTTTTACTACAGCAACCGTACTTTAACCATACTATTCATTAGGACTGGGTAAAAATATAGATTTTTCAGATGCATCACAATCTTCGTTTGAAGGATTTCAATATCGATTCTTACAGCAAATCCTAAGATCAATCTTTTACTCTATGCGCAACCCTCCACTACAGTTAGAAGAAATCACTCACGTGTGTAACCAAATTTTGCACTATGCAACTGAAACTGTCTGTGATTGGCCACTGGCTGGTAAATGTTGAGATTTTACTCTCCAGTGATTGAGTAGTATAGTGGTGAAGAAGATCAGCAGCGAGATACTTTCACTGTGTGTTGAGAGTAAAAGTTTGGTTTAACTCTTTCCGTGTAATGTGTGTCCAAAGACGAGATCCACACAATCCATTTGTCAATGAATAATGTCTCTTTTAATATCCTTTCTGTTCTTTACAGTCAGTTGTTGATCATAAACAACAAAAGAAACATTTAATTCTAATCACATATGGATGCGCTAAAGAAACCATGCATGCTTCTCTTGTTATATGCGCTCACTGGCTGATGCTGGTAGTCTTAAAGAAACAGTACCGATTTAGTACGTGTTCTACATATCAGTGTAAATACTTGAAAATAGTAGTGATCGACCGATATGAGTTTTTTAATGGCCAACGCAGATATCAAGAGAGAGCAGGGTGGCTGGGTAGGCCGATACAATGCAGATATATCACACAATTTCAGTAAATAACATAAACATAAAATTGCTAATTAATGAATGAACTCTTATTCAGCTCTATATTTACTCAATTTCACACTAAACTTTAACTTATAATAATATAGAATATAAAAATATTAAATAATGTTGTATTTTAAATGGTAGATAGCAGTTTCTTCTGAATTCTGTTTAGTCATCAAATTTTAGTAATTTATTTGCACATTTGCACAGAAATTGTTAATATATTAGGAAGAAGGAAATAACAGTACACACAGTAGTCCAGCAACCATGGATGGCATGTGTGCATTAACAATCGCATTTTCTAAAAAAAATACCAAATCAAACCAATTGTACATACAGTGCATAGTGAATAAGACGCTTTTACTTTGAAGTTGCACTCACGCGCTTGTGCGAATCCAGCGCGAGCAGTAAACTCCTGACAGTTTAAATGGCCTGGATCGCCTGCTTGGATTGTCACAGGTCAGACCGTCATGATTTATGAATCAGAGGAACTTTTGATCCTGATCCTGAAGTTTTTGATTCTGGCAGATAGAATACGCACTTTAGAGGAAGATATTAGATGAGCTCTCGATGGTAAGAAAAGGCTGGATTTTCGTGAGGTTTGTGAATTACATCCGTGTAAACGAGACATCCGCATATTTGCATACGGTATATGATATTAGTTTTATTGTTATTTGCTTTTTTATCATGAGACAAGACAGTCTAATGATAAAAGTTACAGGGAACTGTTGAGGAGAGAGAGGGAGAATGAAACAGGTGAGCACTTTAACATTATGAGCTCCATCGTGTCTGCCGTGGCTCTGATATGCGGACTGTTTAAATGAGACTGTGTTGCACACCGGTCTATTATTGTAGTAACACGATGGCATGTAACAATAAAACTAACATGATTGGTCATTTACATATCTCAGTCGATTCACATGCAAGCAGGTGATTTTCAGCACCATTGAGAAACTGGAAAAGTCATCGGCTGAATTCAGAATATCGGCCGATTTATCGGCCTCTGCGATAAATCGGTCGACCACTAGTAAATTGTACAAATGATCCAAGCAAACAATAAACAAAATTATATGCAACATAAAATAAGCCATTTCAAGGCATTTATTGATGAACATTTTTCAAAAGCTAAAATGTGACCAATATGATGAAAAACTAATGATAAAATATAATTTGTAAAATTAATATTTTCAAATTGTACCTAGAAAGATATACTAGAAGGCTAGAAGGTCCCCTGTATAAATAAGAGCATTAGCTGAGAGAGAATTTAATTCATATGTAAGCAAAATGGATATTAACTGAAATATACCCATATGAATCTATATCGAATCAAATCGAGAGCTTGTGAATCTGAATCGAATGAGGAATTCTTTATCAATACCCAGCCCTAATATTTGTGATAAAACCACAGTAATAATACAGGAAAACCAAAACTATGGTAATTAAAACCATTATCATTCTGCCCCCAAAAATGGACCACATATTAACAATGGTGTTACTATAGTAAAACTAGCCTAACCAGATTTGTTTTGCCAAAATAATTATGGTTTTTATTACCATAGTTTTGGCTTTCCTGTATTATTACTATAGTTTTACTAAGAATATCATGGTTAAAATATGGCTTCTGTAGTAAAACCATGGTAAATTTTTGTGGTTACTAAGATTTTACTGCAAATAGCATAGTTCAACTATAGCTATTGTAAAAAATGGTTAATTTATTGTGACGAAATGCAAAACACAAACTATTTGAGAGAATAAATTATCTCCATGTCCTCTAAAAGGGCTCTATACGGAGATCATGGTAGGTCTGTCTTGAAAGGTTTATATATTATTGTTAAAAACAATAAATAAATAGGATTTTTACTTCCGGAACCTGACTGTTGTGCTCTGTAGTATTTCTGTCTGATAATGTGATATGTTTCACATCTGTCCTCTCTCTGTTTCTGTTCACACAGCCGTAAAACCGGTCAGTATAATGTCCAGAAATGCAGAGCACCTGCAGCGGTTCAGGGTTCGAGCTCAGGGAGGGTCCCGTACCAGCGCTGCAGCTCTCAGGACTCTCTGGATGAGCATGCAATGGTGGACTACTATAAAGAGCTAGAAATCATCCAGCGCAGTGGTGATGCTGAACATCAGGAGGAAGTGCAGCTGAAGGTGGCAGATGGTAAACACACTTCCTGTCTCATCTCACAACACATCCTCTTTAACTTCACTTGAAGGGAAGTGGGTGAATATAACTGTATTTAGCATTCTGATACAGCACTGAAAAACATATTCTGCTACTGTGTGAACGTTGACAAAAGTTGTTTTAAGTAATTTCTAAATATGGTACTGTACAGTAATAAATCTGTGAAGCATTAGAGAAGGTAATGTTTATTAAAGTTGGGTTGGCTGAGAGTCTGTAAAGGTTGAAAACCCTGATCAACTGTTAAAAAAATAGATCAACTAATCGCAAGCGGTGCAAACAAAAGAAAATGAATGTTCAATGCTTTATTGGAATCCAGTTGTTTCCATATTGTGACATATACTTGAATTCCTCCATGTGTAAAGACAATGGGCTTAATTTACAGGAAAAGCCTATAATAAAAACCACTGAGCAAGATCATTCATGACATCAGCGGTCATTGTTTACCCCTACAACAACATGAAGCTGGGACTTCCTTAACCTCTTTGAGTGTCTAAATAGCAAAGTCTCCGGAAAAAGAAACACCTTTCTGTTTCCCCTAAGATCTGAATTTAACGCCTCCCTCCTCGCCATGAATAATGAAAACAGCTCACACAATCTGACACAGATATGTAGTGTAACCTGTCCTGGGTATATGATTGGCCAGATCATATGAAAATAGGAGGAAAGTGGAAGTAATGATGCTAAAAACTAACATGTGGAGTTTAGATGACTTCCTGTAGTTGACAGGAAGTTAGTCTCAGCCTCACACAGTATGCCCATGAACTGCCCACAGTCCATTCACTGAGCATCTGATGCATATTGCACACAAAATTGGAAGCACTTTCTAGTTCTGGCAAGCTCTAATCTGATTGGTTGGTTTTATGCAACTCAAAGAAGTAAAGCCACCTTTTCACTGCATCCGACAAACGACGGCTGGACAGCTGCGTGGAGTTCCGTCCATCTGCGAATGTGGAATTTTCAGATCTAGTTTGAGTTTTGGATGCATTGAATTATTTCAACTTGTGGATGTGATGTATTCATTCAAATCAGTGAACGTAAAGTGAGAAATATAAAAACATTTTGTCCTAAACTTTATTCTAAGCACCTGCAACTATACCAGATTTGACAGTTGTGAATGTAGTCAGAAATTATAATTTAAAGTGTTCACAAATGCGACAAAAAATGAATAATTGTGACAATAACTTAAAATCTAGTCGCTATTGGCGACAATCGGGAACGCTTTGTATTAGTTTATATGCAGTTCCATCAGATATCATCTTTTGGGTTACAGAATTACATCATTTGAGCACACACCAGTGTGTTTTGTGCCACTTTTCACCCTTTCTGTTGAGATGAGCTCGCTGCACACAGCAACATACACAGCGCGAGCCATGATGTCCGATTCTTGAATAAATGACTCTTTTGAATTGGGACTTTTTATAAAATCACCCAAAAAGATTCATGGAACGGGTCTGAACCCAGCTCAGGTTAACAGTTTGAATCAGAGTCACTTTCTCAGGGAATCATACAGCGAAGCAACTATCAGTGAGTTCACAACTGGGAACACCTGGAAGCGCAGACATTTCAAAATAATAGTCCCCGGTGTATTTCGAGCTTGTTTATAATTAACAGTTCAACATTCTGTAACAAATCTTGTTCTTTTCTGGTTATGATTGGGATTTTGGTAGCACAATAAACTGCATCTGGGATTTCTATCTATTTGGACTCTTGAAGCCTCTGTTTCTGGGACTCACCACCACAGTAAAGGGAGACTAAGAACATTTCTAACACATTATATACATACAGTATATATATATATATATATATATATATAGCTCGATAATAATTTTTTAGTCTGGTGATGACGTTAATTGAATTCATCCATCTGCTCCAAAAAATCACACACAGTATAATGTCATTCTGAAGGTTGGTTGCAAACCACAAAATCAAACCAAAATCACAAAACCAGCAACCTTACTAACTTTCTTCAAAGCTTTTGTTTTCCTCAAGGGACTGGGTGCTCTGACATTGTGACAACTGATACAATCCTTTGCGAGCAAATTGAAAATGTATCATGACTGCCACTAGGGGGAGAAATATGACAGTTGTAGGCCCTGACCTGAATGGCACCCTATGCCCTTGCTGTCCTCCGAGTACAGACTTTGGTGATGTAAGCAAGTGCAGACCGATGGTGGGGGGGGGTAGTCTGCAAGTCCATGAGGTTGCCTGAGTTATAAAAGCATGCATTTTGGACAGACCTGAAGACTTCAATCAGATGACATATTTTTATTAGTGCTGTCAGTCGATTCAAATATTTAATTGCGATTAATCGCATGATTTTTCACAGTTAATCACGATTAATCGCAGGTTTTGGAAGTGCTTAAATTTGACTCTATATATCCACCTTTTTCACAGGCAACGAAATTACCCATTATGCTTAGCACGTTCCCTTAAATGCAGATGCTACAGACTTCTGCTTCACTGCTTATTCCCATTACAAAGCACTGAAATATCAATAACAACAGTCAAAAATGGTGGAGCAGTCTGTGTTTACATAAATCCCTTTCTCACTAAAGGCTGCGTGTGGACATTCGATTTTGACGGTAATCCCCAAATAGATAAGTACACAATCACACACATTATAATGGTAAAGTCAGTCCACTGGGCTCTAGCGCTCTCTGCACGGTGCTGTGTGTGTGTGAGTGGGTTGGCAGGATAACTGCCTGCAGGGTGTTATGATGCGTCTAGTGCAGTCTGCTATGTGAGCTATTGCTGGTGGGGATGCTGAATTTTCCCTCCCTTAGCTCCTGCCGCTGGCCACCCCAGATTTTCTTGGGGTCCAGGAAGCAGAGAGCGTAAGTCTTCCATGGTCAGTACATAGCCTCTCCCTCACCAAGACTCCTACCATGCCTCCTCACGGCAACCCATGGAAACTGGGGTTTTGCGACCCCAGGCTGATCTCGAAGCTGCAGTGGTCCCCAGAGGTGTCTCACCAACCACTGCCCCACTGCCACGTGGGTAAGCCAGGGATGGTGAGATGGCTAGGGGAGTAAACCCTAATATCATATCTGCAGTTGGGGACATGCATAGGCGGGATCCAACAGACCGGGTCTTTTGGTGGTCCTCTGCAGCTGTAGCCAGACGAAGGTCGTCATGAGTCCCTCATGCCACTGGAATCGATCTGGTGAAGCGAAGACTGTGGGAGTGTGGACTGTGCACACAACCCCCCACCTTAATCACCTCCTTGTGCAAGCTTCTTGCTTCAGCCTCCCAACCCCCGAGACCTGTGGCGATGTGGAATGGCGGTGGGAACAGGCCTGGGAGTACCTAGCCAAACCATGCACACAGGTGGTAATGGAATGATGGTCGCTGAGATGCAAGATAGAGCAGCGCGTCTCTTCGGCAGCTTTCATTACGACTGAGCAGCCTCACACTGCTCACTCCTGTAGTGGAAGTACCTAGAAAAAGTGGTCTAAAAATGCTCTGCTTCATCAACTCTGGCCAAAAAACGGCAGTCGTCGGAGCATCCCCTTTTGCGGTCGAAAGAAATACACCAGAAAATATACCTACATGAACATCGGTGCATGGAATGTCTGAATTCTTCTGGACATGGCTGAGGCACATGATTGGCCTGACCGTAGAACAGCCCTTGTGGCCCGCGAACTGAGGAACTACAATATTGACATTGCCGCACTCAGTGAAACCAGGCTACATGGAGAGGACTCCCTGACTGAGTTTGTGCGGGCTACACCTTCTTCTGGAAAGGAGTGCCTGAGGGTAAACACCGTCTTCATGGAGTGGGCTTTGCCATAAAAACACACCTGTTAAACACATTCCTGAGTCTCCCACTGGCATTAATGAGAGATTGATGACATGATGTATTCCTCTAAACAAGGGCCATTTCGCCACCTTTATTAGTGACTATGCACCATTCCTGGATGCAGAGCAGGATGTTAAAGAGACATTTTACAGGTCTAGAGTTGGCACTGAACATCATATCTGGAGCAAAGTCCTTGGCCAGCATGGAGTGGGGAAAGCGAATAGCAACGGCCTCAGGCTCCACTCTCTATGCTCTGAACACCAGTTGGTAATTACTGACACCATTTTTCAGATGAAGAACAAGCTGAAAACAACCTGGCAACATACCCGTTCAACACATTGGCACCTTCTGAACTACATCATCAGCCGCCATGAATACATCATGATGCACGCATTACCCATGTCATGCGTGGGGCAGAGTGCGGAACAGACCACCATATGGTTCAGTCTAAGCTCTGCATGGAGATCCAACCTTTCCATCGCAGAAAATGCTTGAACAAAAGTTTTAACTGCCTTGGCCTATAAAAACCCTCCATTAGGGACAACTTCAGATGTCCTCTTGCAAACTTGCTTGATCAAGTTCCTGATAACTCAACGACTGGTCAAACCTGAGCACAATCATCCATAGTGCAGCCTCGAAAGTCCTTGGCCTTTCTAAGAAACATCACCAGGACTGGTTTGACAATAACTGTCCTATCATTCACTCACTTTTACAAATTAAACACAAATCTTATAAAGCTCTTCTATCCAACCCGGACTCACCCACACTGAAAGCTGCGTTTGCTGAGGCAAGAGCTGTGACCCAGCTGGCAATGCGGGAGATGGAGGACTACTGGTGGATGAAAAAGTGAAGTACAAGGCCTAGCGGACTGCACCAATATGCAGGGCTTTTATGATGACATCAAAACCTTGTATGGTCCCAAAAACATGCAGTTGCTCCAGTTCGCTCGGCGGATGGGAACACCCTCTTTAAAGATTGACATCAGATCTTAGATCAGTGGGCAGAACATTTTAAGAGCCTACTGAACCACTTTCAGTCTCTCAGCAAACTCCCAGATCTCCCGCTAATTCATCATCTTGATACCCCGCCACAGTTCTCTGAAGTTCTTCACACCATTAAAACCTTGAAGAACAACAAGAGTGGTGAACCTGATGGGATTCCAGCAGAGATTATAAAGAATGGGGGCTAGCTGCTCACTCCCAGACTACACCTTCTGATCACAAATATCTGGAAGTCAGAGACTCTCCTCAGGAGTGGAAGGACTCCAACATTGTGATCATTTACAAACAGAAGGGGGATAGAACAGTTTGTGGAACAGTCGAGAAATCTCCCTTCTCTCTGTTGCTGGAAAGGTGTTGGCAAAGGTCATGCTCAACAGATTGGTGACTCAAATCTCGGAACACACTCTGAATCACAGTGTGGAATTAGGAAAGGCAGGTGCACCACTGACATGATCTTTGTCATAAGGCAGTTACAGGAGAAGGGTAGAGGACATCATTAAGATTTTACATGGCCTTTATGGACCTCTCAAAGGCATTTGACCCTGTAAGCCATGAAATGCTCTGGAAACATCTTTCAAAACTTGGAGAACTACCCAAGTTCCTCTCCATCCTCTGTCAACTACATAATGGAATGCAAGGCAGAGTAATTATTGGAGGCCTCCAAACAGAGCCTTTCAGTGTTGAGATTGGGGTTGTGTAAGGTTGTGTACTGGCTCCCATCTTGTTCAACCTCATGCTCTCTGCCATTACACACCTATTCTATCATGCACTTGGATACACAGATGGTGTTCATATTCAGTACCTCTTGAATGTGAATCTCTTTAATATTCAATGGCTACAGACCCGCAGTAAAACTCTAAAATGTCAAATACATGAGCTGCAATGCGCAGATGACTGTGCTATCATAGCCCATACTCCTCAATCTATGCAGCATGCCCTCAATACGATCTCCATCATCTATCAGTCCTTTGGTCTCCAGATCAACATTCAGAAAACAGAAGTTATTGCACAGTTCTCAGTACACCCTTCCACACTTCCGAGCTTTCATGTCAATGGTGTTTCACTGAAAGTGGTGGACCGATTTATTTATCTTGGCTCCACACTCTCCTCAGATTGCTCCCTTTCCCATGAAATAAACAATTGCATCAACAAAGCTTCCACAGCCTTTGTGCGACTGCGTGTGCGGGTCTTTGAGAACAAAAACCTGAGAATATCCACTAAGGTTGCTGTTTATAATGCAGTGTGTGTTTCCAACCTCCTCTATGGGTCAGAGACTTATTGGTGTAACATTAATTTTCCAGTAGATTTTAAGCCACCTTTAGTTGTTATAACACCCTCTAACAGCACAGATTCCTCCATAGCCTCTGCTGCTCGCTATCACCAGTAACATTAGTTCTCTATCTGTCACTAACTCGATGAGGGCGACCCCTAGTGTCATTACATTGACACAACGTCGAGTTCCCTCCATCAGGGAACGGAGGTTACGAAAGTAACCAGGACGTTCCCTATCTGTCACTCACTCGACGTTGTGTCCATGTAGTGACACTGGGGGTCGACCCCTAGTGTCACTACATCGACACAACGTCTTGTTCCCTCCATCAGGGAATGGAGGTTATGAAAGTAACCAGGAGGTCTAGCTGATAACAACTAAGCGGAAGTAGGGAGCATCTGAGAGGAAGTCTCTCGTAATGGCGCCGCCTGTGGAGAAGTCAGGAAAAAGGTGGATACTTCTTTCCCTTCATAATTTGTTCCTTCTTAGAAAAGAAAAGAATATGTATCAACAATGTTTATTAACATTTTCCAAACAAAGCATTCCACAGTATAAAGATAGAAATGCACTAAAATAGCATAATTACAAGTAACATTAAACATTTCCCAAAGTCTAAGTGGAACGTTAACAAATTGAAATATATATGCCCCATAGGTTAATTATTTATTGCAATAAGCATTAAGTCAATTAAACCCTCATACTCCAAATAATTAATTGTTGCTCTTCACTTTGCTACAGCAATTGTGAAGCCCCATTCAAAGGAGAACATGGGTCTCGCACACCATCGTAGCTAGCAGAAATCATTATATTTACAGTGCATTCAGAAAGTATTCAGACCCCTTCATTTATTTCACATTTTGTTATGTTGCAGTCTTATGCTAAAATGCTTTAAATAATTCTTTTTCACATCAATCTACACTCCATACTTCAAGATCTTCCATTGTCTTGGTTTTTTGTTCTGCAGAAGGTGAGCAGGAAGAGGCATGGCTGATGGAGGCGGGCCTAGCGACACTGTTTGATGAGTCTGCGTCAGATGGCGAGGATAGTATCGTACTGCTGTCCACCCTGACCCGAACGCAAGCCGCCGCTGTGGAGAGACGCGTGGAAACGCTCAAACAGACACTACGCAAACGAAACAAGCCATACAGTGTCCCTGATGTTCGGGAGATCTTTAAACCTTCACCTTCTTCAGAAAGTAAAGTAAGCAATGATTTACCACTGCTCAAAGCCAGAAGTGCTTCAGACTCTCAATACAATAAATCAGGCAAGCAGGAAGATTTTTAAAAGAATCCATCAAGCATACCTGAATAATTGTCAAAATACTTACTGTTTCAATAGTATAGCGTCAAGACTTTATATGTGTTAACATGATACAAGTGCAGTAAAATCGAAAAAACGAAAGTTTTATCCAATAAATCAACTCCTGTCATGACCGTGCAATGCCAGTCTATTACAGTAAATGTGACATTTGTTTTTCCATACTGAGGTATGACTCAAAATTATTTTTGTAAACAATCTATGTAATCGACAGCATGTCACAGAAACTATCATTAAAGCCTCAAAGGAATATTCTGGATTCAATACATGTTAAGCTCATTTAACAGCATTTGTGATATAATGTTGATTACCATCAAAAATAATTTAGACTTGTCTGAAAAAAGCAAAAATCAAGGTTACAGGGAAATACAGTGGATGTGAATGGGGCCAATACAAAATGTACAAAGAGGTACAAAAGCTTTCACTTTTCTAACAATAAATAATTTCCATTGAACATAGATTGGACTTGCTGAACAGACCCACATTTTTTAGAGAGCCATAATCAAAGATAAATAGAAGATAAAAAGAAAATAATAACTAAATATGATAACACGATGATTAAAGGTTAATTTGTACTTCTAAAACATTTTTTGTTCTTCAGTTTTTGCAGTTCAAAACAGAACTCACATTTTACATGTATGTACTGTATATGATAGAATATTACAAATT
Organism: Myxocyprinus asiaticus; assembly: GCF_019703515.2. NCBI lineage: Eukaryota > Metazoa > Chordata > Actinopteri > Cypriniformes > Catostomidae > Myxocyprinus > Myxocyprinus asiaticus. The sequence continues at coordinate 2,611,785 of NC_059362.1, forward strand.
CAGACTTTGCATATGTTGGGCAATGTAAATGTAAACCACATCAAAATACATGGAAAAATACAAAGTTTTAACCAAATAGTGGTATAATGGATAATGCCATCCAGACCGCTAGAGGGCGTCGGTTGTGCACACAGCGCTGACTGAAGCGCTGAATGCAGAAATGCAGCCTTTTAAGGTTGAGTAATCGCACAAGGACATATTGTAATTTCAGTCTTAATTAAAACAATCGTGCAGCATTTATGGATATCATACCAATGCCTCAGAAGTCAAAGTCTGCTGGTTTCAAAGTGTTTTGGATGGTTTCCCTCAACATGTAGCCTATAAAGCATAACAGTACCCGCCCACTTTTTCAGCCGTTTCGGTTTCGGAAGTATTTTTCCCCATTCATGTTTCCCCATTGACTTTTCAAAATTCTTCATAAAACAGTTCTAAACCATGAACCAAACCAACCAACTCCGAAGTGAATCACAACATTACAATATATTTTATGATTATTGCAAAATGTTCTGATATACAGTATATATAAATAAGTATTTTGAGGGTTAAGTAAGACCGAGTCTAATGCGTCACTCAGAGTGCGTCATAAAAGTAAGCTGTCTCTTCCGGGCTTTTTCCCCGGGCTTGCTTGGCCGCAGTTCTCTGATTGGTGGATAATTTCACTGCTGTACCATGGGTAATGTAGTTGTTCGCCAGTAATTCCGCAATTAAAAGCGATTTTTAAACAATGAATTTGGAATAATGCTGACTGATGGCTTCAACAGAATCATATACCATGGATTAACAACCTTGGAGCTCACGGTTGGTCTGTCTTTAAAGGTTTATAAGTAATCGTTAAAAATTAGATTGTCTATGGAAAAAAATGTATGGGATTTTTACTTCCAGAACCTGACTGTTGCTCTCCATAGGTAAGTGCCGCTTTCACAACTGTCATGTTCGTTTATGGTGTTTTTTCTGCATTAACATTACATTAGGAGTGCCAATCCTTATACAAATTGTGGCTATTAATATTTCTGGATAGTGCGTTGAAATTTTACAAAGTGTGTAACTTAATATTTATAAATCAACCATCTTTTTTTCATATTGGCATTTTCATGCTTACAGCATATCGGTATATGCTGTTGGTTTTAATTTGTTCAGTAATTGGTCGATTTAACATCCCTAGTTAAAATACTCACTGTTTCACAAGTATAGCACAAGATATAAACAATATGCGTGTTAACATGATGTTAGTGTGATAAAATTGCTTACCTTCTCTATGTAAAGTTATATACAATTTTACAACTTCACTGCCTTGAAGATGTAACGCCGTAAACCCAAAAACGGCCATAAAAGTGACAATTTAAACAACTTTGCAGCTCAAATATTACACAAGTTTTAACAGAAATTATACTAAAATTCACATTTCTGCCTTTAAACCCTCCAAACATTGGCCCCATTCACTTCCAGTGTAAGTGCCTCACTGTAACCTCGATTTGGTTTTATTTTTTAAAGAAAAGGAGGGACGAATACAATTTTTTTTTTTTTTTTTGGTAATCAAAATTATGCCACAAATACTGTCAATTGAGTTTAACTTATATTAAAAAATTGAATATACTTTTTAAATTGTTTTTAACCTGTAACACTTCTTTAAAACAAGACTCTCTAGTGATCATATTTAGATTTACAATGTTCAGAAAAGGTCTTGTAATGGCCACTGCACTAGCTGAAATATAGAAGAGCATTTTCAGCTCCATAAGCTTATCAACCAATGACTGGGCTGACTGGGGTGAATATAGTAAGAGTCTGTGACATTTAGAACCTCACTGTTCAGAGCATGGTAATAGAGTTACTAATAAAGCTGTGCTTATAAAGGAAACAGGATTATTTTTCACACAAACATTTTTATTCAGTCTAAACTGCATATCCTAGCATATGTTAAAGCATCAGTAGGGTTCACGCAGTACATCCAACAAGTGAACAAATGTTTCTGACATTGTTTTACAAGTTGTAAATATTGTCACCAATAACATTTCATGTTAGTGAATATTTCAGCAAAGAGTAATATATAACTGAAAAGTAGCTTGGGCACATGTAAAAGTGAGGGGTAATTTCCAGTTGGAAGGCCATTTTGAGTGGTTTAAGCCATGTGTGCTTTGTTACTGCCAGTGAATTCCATAAATAATCTATTTATAAATTTACAAAAGAATTCTGTTCTCACATTTGCAGGGTACAGGAGTATGAAACAGTGTTTCCCACGAAAGTGAGAATTCAATAATGACATTTGGACCCCACTGGGTGTTTCTTCATCTTCAGGCAATTTTATGTCCCAAGGGTTGATCAAAACAAACAGATTTCAGCTTATTTTTGTTATATGAAGGTCTCATTAAAACTGAATTGTAAACTTTTTATCATGCCTTCATCTTTATTATTTAAAATTTATGCTAATCTAAAAAGAGTGAAATAAGCATAAACTATTTTAGCATCTATCATTTTTTTTTTCTTTTTATATGAATGTCCCACAGTTGTGACATCATTTCCAACACACCAAACAATTTTGCCCCTTATAAAGTTTTATCAAAAGTTAGTGTACTTTTTTATCAAGACTTTACTTTCGTGGAAGTGCCTGAAAAAAGCACCCATAAATAGATACATTAGACATAAATTGATGGATTGCTTTCATTAACATAACATCATACTTTCCCATGGGTGGTCGGCCTTCTATTCAACTGAATTGCACACACATCGTTCACACACAGACACAGATCCGTCTTAATCAATGTGTGTGCAATTTAGTCCCTATTATTCATGTTCTTCTTTTCTTTTTCATCCCTTTCTTTTTCTGTGACAGGAGAATGAGGTGGAATCCACAGAGAGAAGTGGGAGCAGTAATGAGGAAGTCAAAACGCTGGGTATGTATCACGAGTTTAAGAATAATGTTGTGTGTTCTGTTTTATGGCACTGAAAATGTTCACGTGTAATGTTTGGCTGGCACTACTGAGTGGATCAAAACACCAAAGAAAGCAGCATTCAAGGTTTTTGGTAGACAGTCAACAATTTGCAGAGCACAACAAGACCGTGTTCCCCGGAAACTGAAGCTTTATAAACCCATTAAATATCTCGTTATTTCATCAAATCTCAACATTGCTTGATCTAAACAGGGACAAACACTGGAATGCAACCGGGTTCCCACATGAAAAACCAGGAAATTTTAAAATTGTGATTTCCAGGCCAGGAAAAGTCTTGGAAATGGATAAAATCCCAGAAGTCATGGAAAAGTCGAGGAAATTTCAATAGTGAATGTCCAGTTTTTTAGTTTCCTCTTTATAAAAATATTTCATCAGCTACATACTGCTCTTGTGTAGAGTAAGGGGCCGTTCAGACTGAGCACGTCCTTGCGCTTAAAAAAATCGAGATGCAGCGCAACGGAAATAACAAAACACAGGTGTCTCGAGACACGTTTTTTAAAGTTTCTGTTCTTTTTAAACCTGGTGGCGTTGAAAAATAATTGTCGATCATGTGCTGAAAAAACAGGGAGACGCTATGCAAAGATGTATGTCTAGCGCATGTTTACATAGAAAAACAGTTGAAAAACAGCGAGATGCGACGCAATGGTCAGAGATGTCTGTCTATCGCATGTTGTAACACATCAACGGAAAGGAGGAGGCGAGAACCGGCTTGACAATATAAATAATATTTAATGATTAACTAAAACAAAAGCACAAACACACATGTGTCGGACAGCTGTCTGTAACTCTCTCTCTGACACATTGCCGTCTCTGGTCGGCTTTATCCCTCTCGGGCTTAATCAACCTTATTAGGGGCCGGGTGTGCGGAAAAACGACCCGGCCCCGCCCTCCGCCCTCCGCCCTGCTACACGTCTACATAGAAAAACAGTTGAAAAACAGTGAGATGCGACGCAACGGTCAAAGATGTCCGTCTATCACATGTCTACATAGGAAAACAGTTCAAAAACAGCGAGGTGTGACGCAACGGTCAAAGATGTCCGTCTAGTGCATGTTTACATAGAAAAACAATTGGAAAACAGTGAAATGCGATGCAACGGTCAAAGATGTCCGTCTATCGCATGTCTACATAGGAAAACAGTTCAAAAACAGCGAGGTGTGACGCAACGGCCAAAGATGTCCATCTAGCGCATGTTTACATAGGAAAACAGTTGAAAAACAGTGAGATGCGATGAAACGGTCAAAGATGTCCGTCTAGCGTATGTTTACATAGAAAAGGTTGAAAAACAGTGAGATGCAACGGTCAAAGATGTCCGTCTATCGCATGTCTACATAGGAAAACAGTTCAAAAACAGCGAGGTGTGACGCAACGGCCAAAGATGTCCATCTAGCGCATGTTTACATAGGAAAACAGTTGAAAAACAGTGAGATGCGATGAAACGGTCAAAGATGTCCGTCTAGCGTATGTTTACATAGAAAAGGTTGAAAAACAGTGAGATGCAACGGTCAAAGATGTCCATCTAGTGCATGTTTTCATAGAACAATTGTTGAAAAATAGCGCAGACAGTTGGAAAAACGTGTTTGGTAAGAACTGCCCCTAACATTTGCTTGCAAGCCATAGCAATGTCCAATTTGTGTGAGAATTGTTATTTTGGGTCAATAATGGATCAAAATGGCTCACAAATCATGATTCGTCTGAAAGATTCATTAGCGAATTGGTCTACATCTAAATGATTTTTAGAAACCCGTATACAGTAATCATAAATGGAATCATGGAATTTCATTGGTCAAAAAGGGTGGGAAACCTGATGCAATGAAAGGCGTCCAGATTTCCTCATATTGCTACTATAAAAGAGTGATTAGTTCTCCATAGAACATAGCGGACTACATTACAAAACTTGACACTCCATCCTTTGGTTACATAATTGTTTCCTTTTGTTGACTGCTTCCTTTGCTCTGTAGAGAAAAGTAACATTCAGTGTTGCTCTTTAGAGTTTGTCTCTGCTGACTTTTAAATCTAGAGCAGAAAATCAAATATTCCTTTATCTAATCATACACATTCAGGTACAGTGGCCCAAATGTATTTGGATATTTGCATTAAATAGCAAAATATCAAACTAAATACTATTTTATTTTAAAGAAATATAGCAAAAACACACTTTTTAAGCAAAATAATTGAACTCCACCTGTGGTTACTGTAATAGGACACCTGTGTAAACTTGAGGGGGTCTGACTTTATACATCCACAAAAAAAAAAAAAAAAAAAATACACTTTAAAAACCAACAAACTTCTTTTCATTAAATGTTTTGCTTGAAAAGTGTGCTTATGCTATCGTTCTTTAAAATATGATTGATATTTTTTGTAATTTAATGCAATGACATTCAGACATTTGTAAGTGGGACTTAAGTGCCCAAATACTGTGGATATAAGCACATCATAAACATTCCTTCAGTTTGACTGTAAATAACATTGCAGAATAGACCATTTAAATAGAACAAATATCTGCATTTATTTCCAGTTAACACAGACTGATTGTGCATGTTGTGGGCTGTTTATTTGTAGTCTCTATGTTTTGAAGCCAATGTGACTGTGATAAACTTAGCGCTAAATGCGGAATAATGACGTTTTTGATTTGGTGGACTTTGACTAGTCTGATTTAGCCAACTGTCTAATCAGCAGAGAGTGATGTAATATTGTGATGCATTAACCTTGAAGCACCCTGTGTGTCCTACAAAAAATAATTTGTCATTTTTTCCAGTAAAGAATATAATAT